>NW_020633961.1:0-495 GCF_003573695.1 Papaver somniferum
TCTTGTTAGTTAATTGTTTTCCTGTTTAAGAAAAGCCTGATTTTATTTCATATATTTATTGCTTTTGGTTAACAAAATTTCGGTACAATTGATGTTTTATTCCATTATTTGTGTATGGATGTGTGTGTGATTCAATTATTTCCGGTTAAGAAAAACTATTGTTATCTTGCTTTATTGTGTGGTATCAATTGTTTAGGCTTACAAAATTTCGGTGCAATTGCGATGCTTTAATGTCTATGTTGTTTCAATTGCTTCCGGTTAAGGTGAATAACTATCCAAGTTAATTTATTTGGTTTGTATGAATTATTTATGGCTTAACGAAATAAAATGTTTACAGAATGAATTGTTTAGTCCAATTCGATTACGGATAAGAGAAACTAAGTTAATTATGATCTTAGTTAGACTTATCAAAGTGGAGGTTTCGGTTATTCAAGTCTAATCGAATGCCTTAACAAGAAATGCTAATTAACTAACCTAATAGTTGTCTTTTTTAAA
>NW_020633961.1:506-1000 GCF_003573695.1 Papaver somniferum
TTATTCAAGTCTAATCGAATGCCTTAACAAGAAATGCTAGTTAACTAACCTAGTACTTGTCTTGTTTAAAAGTGAAAGGTCTAAGTTATATGGATAATTAGAACCTGATGAGAAAAATAGAGTTATCTTTATTTTGGTCTTATCGAACAAGCGATTGTATTTGTACAATCGGTTTAGCAAAGGAACTAAGATGCTTAGTTGATTTTTGGTTTGCTAAACTAGAAAATTGCTTCAGGCAATTGTTTCCTTGGTAGCATATCAAAACAAATTACTTTATAGTTTCGGTTTTGATATTGGTTATCAAAAAAAATTACTTTATAGTGTGGAACCCTCATGCTTAACTCTATAGGTTTGCAAGTCTATTTTGAGATTTGTAAGATTCTTTCGGTTTGTCCTTTATTTTTTCGTTTCTTTGTCATTTTGTGACAAAAAGGGGAGAAATATATGGAGTAAACAAGTGATACTGGTATTGATTTATATTGATTGGTATCACT
>NW_020633962.1:0-681 GCF_003573695.1 Papaver somniferum
TTAGATATGGGTAACCACATCTAAACGTGTATATTGAGTTGGCTCAATAATAATTAACTGAAGTTAGCCATATGAACACTAACCACATTCATATAACACTTCCAGATCAAATATGAATGATAGTCAAATGAATCTAATTGTGTTACTCATAGAGTTGTTCAATTGTTTATATTCTCATAGAAGTATACAAGACACAATTGAAACAAAATCGGATTGATTCAAGAAAATAAATTTATGAACATTAAGCCACGGTTTGCAAATATTGCATTCCTTAATTTATAAATGTATTTGTTCATGAGTATGAAATCATACTTAACCGATTTTAGAACTGAAAAAGCGGGGGTACAACAATATCACCCAATATTTCGATTAGCAATCTGTATGGACAAACTCTAATATACTTTCAAGAGAATCAACTAGACTCAATCTTAATAAAGTATATGATAAGCACGTAAGTGCTACATTTTATACCCATATTTATATTAGCTAGGACTCAATTTTTTATCTAACAATACTATTTTAGTGCTTTTGTAGAAAGTACAAGTGAACTCCGGTCAGAAAAGAATAAATAGATGTTAATTTGCGTTTGCAAGAAATATGAGCAAATCATCCAAATCATCAGGAGAAGCCAGCTCAATTGTCATGCTTACAACTGTGTCCCACTAGCTTGTAATTCTACTG
>NW_020633962.1:692-1000 GCF_003573695.1 Papaver somniferum
GAGAAGCCAGCTCAATTGTCATGCTTACAACTGTGTCCCACTAGCTTGTAATTCTACTGCATCAGATGTTATTGAAGGAGCACCTGTGTTCGTTATATCAAATCATGTGGCTGGAGCTTTTGAAGGTGTTGGGTATGGATGGTTTGATCTCAGTCGACAAACTGGATGGAGTGTCAGAGATAAGTTGGTGCTGCCATTCAAGTTGGGGATAAATTGCATGAGAATATAACCCATTTGCTGATGGACACTACTCGCGGAAGGATACAGAAGTGATGCTCAGTTTGTTACGAGATTTAGAAGGCTGGGTT
>NW_020633963.1:0-113 GCF_003573695.1 Papaver somniferum
GGGATGGGCATCTTGGCTGTGGGCACATGTCATCATGCTTTGATGACTTTGTCCGCATGCTCTCCACGTATGTTCCTATATACACGTGTTTGATGATGAAATATGTGCACACA
>NW_020633963.1:313-626 GCF_003573695.1 Papaver somniferum
GGTTTCTCGTCCTCGTGATGACGTTAGGTGTGCGCAGACACCTCCTCGTGCTGTTGCCTTTGATATTCCTCCTCTGCGTTCAGTAGTGCCTGTGCAGCACCCTCTACCGCCGCCTCCAGTACTTCCTCTCAAAGGGAAGAACACCAAAGGTTGTGTCCCGAGGACTGAATCGTCTAAGAATCCCTCTTTGAAAAGACGAGCTTCCGAGGCTTTTGTTGGTTCGTCCGACCCCGCGGAAGAGGATGAGGGTGCCCCGGTGATACGCAGTGTTCCGGTCAGCAAGAAGAAAGTAACGTTCAAGCATATTGACCTT
>NW_020633963.1:637-1000 GCF_003573695.1 Papaver somniferum
GTGATACACAGTGTTTCGGTCAGCAAGAAGAAAGTGACGTTCAAGCATATTGACCTTGAAGTTTTGAAGGAAAAGCATGAGCTTCAAGTCTTCGAGGTTCGTTTCTATGCCCCTGAGGATGATATTACTTATGAGCTCCTCTCGAAGTATCAGTTTGACGAGTTCCATTTGTTGACTACGGTTGGAGCTTTCGAGGCGGGTCTTATGCTGCCGTTGTACAAGTCTGGCGACTCCTTCTATTACGATGTGCTTGCTGGTCGTGAAGGCTCTTCTACCAATACTCACAGCCGTTCTGTGTCGCAATTATCGGGGAATTATCTCCGTGCACTGAAGGAGTGTTATCTGCGGAGTAATGGACAGACG
>NW_020633964.1:0-1149 GCF_003573695.1 Papaver somniferum
TGAATTCTGAGACTAAATTGTAAACTAGATAATCTTTAACAAAAAAAAGTTTGAAAAATGTATTGTAATTACAATTAATATGTTCTAAGGCAATACGTCTAGTAAAAATTGCATTTCTATGTGCGTTGATTCAAGAAAATATGAAGGAAGTCAAATTTCACAATAGAAGAAGGATGAAAGACCATGCAGAACTAATCCAAATCCTAACAAATTTCATCTATCTTGAATCAAATATAAAGACAAAGCCAACATAAAAAGAAAGAGTTCATAAAAATGTTGGATTTTAAATACGTTAACTCAAAAAAGTCTACACATTTCGTTATAACTCGAAAATTGATTTCTGAGACTAAATTGTAAACTAGATAAACTCATCTTTAACAAAAAAAAGTTTGAAAAATGTATTGTAATTACAATTAATATGTTCTAAGGCAATACGTCTAGTAAAAATTGGATTTCTATGTGCGTTGATTCAAGAAAATATGAAGGAAGTCAAATTTCACAATAGAAGAAGGTTGAAAGACCAAGCAGAACTAATCCAAATCCTAACAAATTTCATCTATCTTGAATCAGATAGAAAGACAAAGCCAATACAAAAATAAAGAGTTCATAAATATGTTGAATTTTATATACGTTAACTCAAAATAGTCTACACACTTCGTTATAAGTCGGAAGTTGAATTCTGAGACTAAATTATATACTAGATAAATTCATCTTTAACATAAAAAGTTTGAAAAATATATTGTAATTACAATTAATATGTTCTAAGGTAATACCTCTAAAAAAAATTTCATTTCTATGTACATTGATTCAAGAAAATATCAAGGAAGTGAAATTTCACAATAGAAGAAAGATGAAAGATCATGCAGAACTAATCCAAATCCTAACATATTTCATCTATCTTGAATCAAATAGAAATACAAAGCCAACATAAAATGAAAGAGTTCATAAAAATGTTGAATTTTTATATACGTTAACTCAAAAAAGTCTACACATTTCGTTATAAGTCGGAAATTGATTTCTGAGACTAAATTGTAATCTAGATAAACTCATCTTTAACAAAAAAAAGTTTGAAAAATGTGTTGTAATTACAATTAATATTTTCTAAGGCAATACGTCTAGTAAAAATTGCGTTTTTATGTACGTTGATTC
>NW_020633965.1:0-1000 GCF_003573695.1 Papaver somniferum
GTAACAAAGGAATTAGCTAGTACTCCAACAATAACTTAAGTACTCCAGTTTGCAGTGGTATTTTTTGATCTTTGATCTTTTCTACTTTAACAATCTGTGTAGAATATTCTAGTGGGATCCTGTCCTAAATACCAGCCCCATCACTAAATACTAGGAGTATATATATGGAACATTCTTATGATTGATTTTTGGCTTTGAGGGGTACATTCATATGGTAGTTGTACTTTGGGACTTCTTGTTATGTGTGACTGAAAGAGAAGTATTATAACAAGAGACTGTATTGTGTGACCTTCTGGAGTTTATTCTCTCCTTCAAAAGCAGTGTTCTGTCAATCACAACGTTACTGCTTTTGTCAATCATCATTACTCAGTTTCTCATTTTTGTCAATCATCACAATGATTCCCTTATTTTTTGTGCGCATGCAAAAGAAGAAGATGTAGGTAGCCATAATGAGTATCTTGTGCGGTTGGGTACATGCAAAAGAAAAGATATATGCCTTTGGTACTCCTCTTCTTCTGTTTTGCGAAATAATATAGAGAAGATTATTTTTTGTTTCTAAAATGTCTGTCACATTGGGTTGGCTTGACCCAAATTTGGAAATGGTGGCAAGATCCATTGTGGTCCAGTCTTTCCATAAATTAATGCTATATTTCTTCCATTTTGGTTGTGCCTAAATTAAAATTAAACATCTGATAACTGTCATAAGGGATTATGTTTATATAAGTTATATTATGGAAAACTGAATTGACTCGACGAGTTAAGATAATGAAAATTGATTGATTAACAAACAAATATCAAGCAAAGAATTTGAACACGAGCATATATTAAAGAACCAATATTTTTATATTATTCATTCTAAAACTAAACGAAGCAAAATAATACCAACATCCTCAATATTAAAAAACAAAAACCACATTATTCGAAAGTTTCTTTGATAATCTGCTCAACTAAAACCATCGCATCTGGTACTCGTGTTGCAGCGTTAGCAGGCTGTGCTGGA
>NW_020633966.1:0-385 GCF_003573695.1 Papaver somniferum
AGTCCATATTGAACACACACCATATTAAGCCGCTACAGACACTAGCCTACTACAAACTAACTTTGGTCTGGACTGTAGTTGAACCCCAATCAATCTCACACTGATCCAAGGTACAGTTGCGCTCCTTACGTCTCTGATCCCAGCAGGATACTACGCACTTGATTCCCTTAGCTGATCTCACCCACAACTAAGAGTTGCTACGACCCAAAGTCGAAGACTTTAATAAACAAATCTGTATCACACAGAAAAGTCTACAGTAATAGATAAATTTGTCTCCCATAGAAATAACTGCAAGTTTTGTTCCGTATTTTGATAAATCAAGGTTAACATGAACCAATTGATAACCCGGACTTATGTTCCCGAAGAACAGCCTAGTATTATCAAT
>NW_020633966.1:396-1000 GCF_003573695.1 Papaver somniferum
AACATGAACCAATTGATAACCCGGACTTATATTCCCGAAGAACAGCCTAGTATTATCAATCACCTCACAATAATCTTAATCGACGCGGCGAAAGAAGATATTGTGGAATCACAAACGATGAGACGAAGATGTTTTTGACTACTTTTATATCTTGCCTATCGGAGATATTAATCTCAAGCCAATCGTTATGATTGTACTCAATCAACAAGATCAGATCACACAACTACGAGAAAGTAGTATCGGTTTGGCTTCACAATCCCAATGAAGTCTCCAAGTCGTTAACCTACAGGGTCCCGAGAAGAAACCTAAGGTTAAAAGAGAATTGACTCTAGATAATACAACTAGTATCACATAGGAGGTGTGGGGATTAGGTTTCCCGGTTTCTAGAGTTCTCCCTTATATAGTCTTTCAAATCAGGGTTTGCAATCAATGTTAGCTTGGTAACAAAGCATTCAATATTCGCCGTTATATGAAAACCTGATTAGATTCAAGCTAATATCTTTCAACCGTTAAATCGAAAGCTTAGCTTGTTATACACAAATGAAATGCACGATTTTAGGTTTGTGTAACCGTACCCAAACATGTACATTTGTTGGTTCAATAA
>NW_020633967.1:0-532 GCF_003573695.1 Papaver somniferum
TTTGGAAAGAGTATCCTTTTGGAATGGAAGAAGCATATAAATAGAAAAGTATTTCTCTAAACCTAGATATCTCCATTAGGGAGGCTACTACTTTTGTTCTAGGGTTTACAACATGAAAACTTTTCTCTATATTCTTGTTATGAACTCCATTAACATGAGTAGTTAATCTTATTATTGGTTATGGGTTAGTTGGATTTTACAAAGCATGTTTCTTGTTCAATATATTAGTTTTGTCTCATATTTATCGTTCATGATTCTCTGAGAATATAGTTGTATGATTGATGTATTACAACATGATGAATTGTTTGTTTTGTCAAGTTGCAAATTGGTAGAACTTGTAATCTCATATATTGCTAGTTTAGGGTTTATCATCGAGCGATATCCTTGGACACAAGTAGCATAAATATGGTTATAGTTTATAGTGATATATGCTTGTAATCATATGAGAACCATGACCTTTGTTCGAATTGTTTGCGCAATGTATTTCAATTGCATTTATTATCCTAATTTCATGAATCTTAATGCTCCATGG
>NW_020633967.1:543-1000 GCF_003573695.1 Papaver somniferum
TTTGCGCAATGTATTTCAATTGCATTGATTAGCCTAATTTCATGAATCTTAATGCTCCATGGGAATTGAACTTGATTAGCGCAAGGCGTTAGGTTATTCTTTTGGTAGAATTCATACTTGCATCGTTTTACATGTATGTGTGATGATAAGGGGAAATTGCGGGATATTCTTTCGACTAGGTATCTTAGGGCTTTTGATAATGAGAAATTAAATATCAATTCTAGTTATTAAGACAAGAACATGTTAGTGAATGAAAACAAAATCCTTGACCAATACTTTCACATATTTCTGAATTGCTTGCTTTATTGCTTTGTTTGCTTTTAGTTTTGTTTAGTTATGAAAATCAGAAAACCCCCCAAGTGTTACCATAAGAAACCGAAACATATTGACAACCTAAGACCTCTCTGTGGGAACGATCCTTTCTTTCCCTTGCTTCATTATATATTTTGAGTAGTAA
>NW_020633968.1:0-424 GCF_003573695.1 Papaver somniferum
AATCACTTTGAAAATGACTTTGACGAAAAATGGTTTGTGAATAACAACTATATAACCAATGATGGATATAAATATTGTGTGGCAACACATATATGTATAAGTCCTTTTTCCTTGAATATAAGTTTGCGAACTTTGTTGATCAAGAGAACCGGAACAAGAGCCGTGAACTCAGTCCGCGAACTGCCGGAAGTTCTCGACCTGAGAAAATCTGCTGGAGTTTGAGAACTCCTTCCGGGAACTTAAGTCCGCGAACTAAGTCTGCGAACTTAAGCTGGTTATATCTAAAGACGATTGTTTGTGAACTTATCTATATAAACTAAGGAATACAAATTGCAAATCGTGGCTATAAAGTTCATGAACCGATTAGAGTGAATCATCGTTTTTGCTTCGACTGTGTCTTGTATAGTTACATAATATTTCCTTG
>NW_020633968.1:435-1000 GCF_003573695.1 Papaver somniferum
AATTGCAAACCGTGGCTATATAGTTCATGAACCGATTCGAGTGAATCAAATCGTTTTTGCTTCGATTGTGTCTTGTGTAGTTACATAAGATTTCCTTGCAATTGAACAACTCTCTAACTAGTTCATTTGAGTCATTTGAACTAGTTATGGTGAAGAAGAATATGGTTGATATGAAAGTGCTCATATGGCTAACCATTTGGTTAATTATTGTTGAACCAACAAATGTTCTTGTTTGGGTACGATTACATAAACCCAAAATAGTACAATTCATTTGTGTGTAACAAGCTAAGTTTTCGATCCAACGGTTGAAAGATATTAGCTTAAATCTAATCAGGTTTTCATCTAACGGTGAATATTAAATGCTTTGTTACCAATCTAACATTGATTGTAAACCCTGATTTGAAATTGTTAGAGCATTGCTCGGTCGAACTCGCATGCGTTGCTATCTCAAGCATGTTTGTCAATGTTAGTGATCAAAACTATAAGTCTTGATTTCTAGTCTACTATAGCTAAGGTCTCAGACTAGGATAGAAACTGTAGTTGAGCTCAAGAACTCCATGGAAAT
>NW_020633969.1:0-509 GCF_003573695.1 Papaver somniferum
ATTATTTTTAAACCCTACGGAAGGGTAGTTTAAATATAAACTGTGTGCAGAGAAGGACGACGATTACGATATCGTCTCGGCCCCTAGGGTTCTTACATGACATAGGAGTCGTGGCCCGAGTCGACTACAATGGTTCATCCCCCGTCTGGTACGGGAGGTAAGTTTGTCGAAACACTCGCGAATCCCCTGTCAGCGAGTTACTGTATTCCTTCGTATGCATATATGTTGAGGACTTGAAAACGGATGCTTTAATTTCCTAGTAAAGGGCAAGGACTGGCCAGACAAGATAAGGGTTCGGATTTTATCACTGTTCTCTTCTTGCCCGCCTTAGGAAAACGACACCAAACGCGAACCTAAGCCTAAAATTTTGACTAGAACGAGACCGATAGGGTAACGAGCTTAACAGGAAATTCATTCGAAAAATATTGGTTACTCTTTTAAGCATACTTCGAAGTTCTTGACGGTTTCTGTAAGTTGAATGCGTGACTGCGCCGCCTTGTAATACCGGT
>NW_020633969.1:520-1000 GCF_003573695.1 Papaver somniferum
CTTAACAGGAAATTCATTCGAAAAATATTGGTTACTCTTTTGAGCATGCTTCGAAGTTCTTGACGGTTTATGTAAGTTGAATGCGTGATTGCGCCGCCTTGTAATACCGGTGAGGCCTTGGGTATCAAAGCTCCATCGAGCTTCCCTCGCCTCTATTCAACTTACTTTAACTCGGATTGATTCCAGGGGGGTTTGCTTAAATTGTAACGAATTCCCTTTCGAAGGATTAGAAGCTGGTCTATAAACAATCTAAGTGGAGCCATCATGCTTTTTGTTTGCTAGAAATCAATAGGTTTGTTGTGGTGGAGTCAGCCTTGTTTGTGTTTGCATAGAACTTCCCTTCCTTTTTAGGACTTTTCTTTTTAATTTTTTTTTTCTAGTGTATGCCCGAGGTTAGAAAACGGGCTTGGAAAAGAAACATTCTAGGTCGTTTGATTAGTGACAAGCCTAGTAGTTCTTCTAGTGAAGGCGGGGAGCTCG
>NW_020633970.1:0-531 GCF_003573695.1 Papaver somniferum
AAATTACGACATGATTCTGGGGCGCCCATGGGTACACGGCAACAAAGCGAAATTAGGAGTATCCCCTTTTCCAGTGTCGATACCCGAAAGAATTTCCAAAAAACCGTCCAACTTTGAAGATTACATGTTTCCGTATCAACAACTTACCGATGTAACTCAATTATCTGGAGAAAGCCCATTGGCGTTCATCCGCAGATTCCAAACGCAAGTAAGTCTGGTTAAAAAACCCTTTCTGCACCCAGTCACTTCTCCTCTCGGCCAAGCATGGGGACTCAGTCCAGTCACCAACCCGGGCGTCATTAATAGATGTGAATGGAACGTTGGGCCTTTCAAGTGCTTTGTCAAAAATTTGGAAGCTGCCGCAGTCAAAAATGACGAGCTCAAAAATCAAGTGGTTGCACAACGCCCAAACCCGTTTCAAATTGGAGATATGGTAGTCAAGACGACCTCGTTTCAAGTTGGAGATATAACAGTGAGGATAGCCGCTCAACCTGATTCGCCTTAAGAAAAGTAACACGAGCTGTATCTGGT
>NW_020633970.1:542-1000 GCF_003573695.1 Papaver somniferum
ATAACAGTGAGGATAGCCGCTCAACCTGATTCGCCTTAAGAAAAGTAACACGAGCTGTATCTGGTGGCAGATGTTATCTTGGGTGGTTACTGCAAACTCATCAATGCCGACAAATTGGAAGGTGTGACGATTCATTCGTTATGGCTCAAGCCCTTCAATACCTAAAAAGCTGTGCTACTTTCCCCTTCAACGTTCTCCTTTCAATATTTCCTTCAGCAATTTCCCCTTTCATGCGATGTTTGTAACTTCTCTAAAGTGATTGCACTGCTTGCATTCATAAGTAGAGTTTTCAATTTCAACTAAAGAACATCTTCCCTTAAAAGGTTTTCCTGGACCTTCTTAAAGGAAAAATACCAAGTAAACCCAAACTCTCACAGAGTAATTACCCGCCGATTGAAAACCAGAGAAATCAAACCCCCACAAAATGTCTTATTCATAAAATACTGAAGAAAAGAATA
>NW_020633971.1:0-311 GCF_003573695.1 Papaver somniferum
TACGGAAGGGTATTATTAAAAAAAAAAATTATATAAACTGTGTGCAGGGAAGGACGACGATTACTATATCGTCTCGGCCCCTCGGGTTCGTACACGGCATAGAAGTCGTGGCCCGAGTCGATGACAACGGTTCATCCTCCGTCTGGTACGGGAGGTAAGTCCAATCGAAACACTCGCGAATCCCCTGCAAGCGAGTTACTGTATGCCTTAAGGTGATAATTGTTTGAGGACGAACCGGACTGTCTTTATTTTCCTAGTAAAGGGCAAGGCCTGGCCTAAACAAGATAAGGGTTCGGATTTCATCACCGTTC
>NW_020633971.1:511-745 GCF_003573695.1 Papaver somniferum
CGCGTATAGAGATAATTCAGGGAAGAAAATATTCCGAAATATTTTTCTTCAATGGCCGAGTAAATGAAGATTATTTGGAGTTAATGGAGGAGATTCAATGGTTCAATTACGTATAAATATGTTCCTAATGTGCTACAGAGAGGTTGTCGAGAGTTTGGGGAGTCGATAGGAGGGCCAGAGAAGTAGAAATCAAGAGTTGATGAAACTTTGTTGCTGCTGCTGCTGATGATGAAG
>NW_020633972.1:0-465 GCF_003573695.1 Papaver somniferum
TAACCATCCCTTCTCGAAAGAAATTCGGGTTCGGAGTGATCAAAAGTCTCGACTCTGCCTCACAAGAAAGGGTTTTATGAAGTTGCTCTCAATCATAAATAGCTTTTTATGGGTCATACATGTGTCCAGGTAGGAGTAAAAATCCTGCGACACCTTGAATGGTAGGAAGGAAAAAACCCTCTGAATTGTTTTGAAAACCCACATCTTTTATCATTTTTGAATACCCTTTTTCTGATGATCTCTAAGAAAGGAAATCAACCACTTAACGAAGGTGGGAATATGCTTACTTACCTCGTTATCCGTTTGACGTGCAATTAGCACCACTCTCACAGCATCCATAGAAACGTCTTCGGTCTTCAATCCTTGTCTTCATCTTCGTCTTCGGTCTTCAACTCTTGATGATGAAATCTTGAACTTCGTAGAATCTTGACAATGTGATTCTTTCCTCTAATTCCTTGTTGCTTG
>NW_020633972.1:476-1000 GCF_003573695.1 Papaver somniferum
TTCGGTCTTCAACTCTTGATGATGAAATCTTGAACTTCGTAGAATCTTGACAATGTAACTCTTTTCCTCTAACTCCTTGTTGCTTGAAACTTGATTATGAATATTTCTTCTTCCATTGGCTTTATTTAAATAATACAAAACCAAAAACGAACTAAACAAACCAAAATATGTGCAATGAATTTTTTTCTCTTTTTTTTTTCTTTTCAATTTTTTTTTCTTTTTTCTTTTTCTTTCTTTTTTCCTTTTGTTTTAATAAGACTAGAAAAATAATAATTACAAAATGAAAAAAAAAACAATACAAAATAATAAAACTAATGATGAACCTAACAAATTTTCTCTTGTCTTTTTTTTTTCAGACAAGAGAAAATAAAATACAAACTAACAAATAAGAATAAAATAAAAATGCAAGTACAAAGGCCATGGTGTAAGTACTTTACCGCTCGATTCTTCACAACTTTATGTCTCGATATCATAAACTTCTTGAATTCTCATCTTGATAATCTTCACTCATGTACAATAGTCTT
>NW_020633973.1:0-555 GCF_003573695.1 Papaver somniferum
AGTGGGTTAAGTTCTAGAATCGGTTTTTTCATGAACTAATACATTTATATAATAAGGAATGCAACCTTTTGCATACCATGGCTATAATGTTCCTGACTTTATTGGAGTGAATCAAAATCTATTTTGCTTCAGTTGTGTCTTGTATACTTCATTGTTAGAGCATAGCTTGGTTGAACCCACCAAGCGTTTTAAGAGTCGCTTGATTATGTACTAGAGTCAACTTCGTATATGTTAGCTTGAAAGTATTAGGATATGAGACATTACAAGTATTGCGAAGACTTGAAAAAGTGAAGAAGTAAGAAGCTATAACGACAACATCGCATCCTTCCACTTGCGGTTAGTGATATTTGACTTGAACTGTTTCAATCCCTAACATACCTTCAGGTCGTGCATTATGAAAACAAAACTGCGAAGCATGAACACTCTAGATAGACATAGTATTAAGGAATACAATACGAGGTTTATTGCTTAACCATTAAACTTTGTAGATAAGACATCGATATAATCGTTTAAATGCTATTGTGATTATGTATGGGTATGAGGTGATGATTTCAT
>NW_020633973.1:566-1000 GCF_003573695.1 Papaver somniferum
GTTTATTGCTTAACCATTAAACTTTGTAGATAAGACATCGACATAATCGTTTAAATGCTATTGTGATTATGTATGGGTATGAGGTGATGATTTCATCCTAGGAAACAATGTTTTACATGTGTTTTAAGGAAGTAAGTTCATAAACTTGTTTATGAATCGAAAAGGAAATCGTCAGGCGTTATTGATATTGTTATTCATTGCATATTTTGTGAACAACCAATATGTGTGACAGAGCATTTCCAAAAATTATGAAAACCGAATTTGTGCTTTAATGAATATCTTGAGAATATTTTTGGTTTTGGAAATTCCTTGGTGTCCAAACTTCCTTGTCTATAAATACTTGAAGTTTGCATTTCTAGCAAACTAATACTTCGTGACAACAAACTTCCTCGGTTGTGTTGTTACTGTTGAAGCCGCCTATTCGGAGAGGAGAG
>NW_020633974.1:0-231 GCF_003573695.1 Papaver somniferum
GGGCCCGGAGATGTGTGAAAATTAAGCGCAATAAAAACGGGCCTACAGTAATACCGCAAGTGCACGGTCGTCAGTTGTAGCTCGTGCAAGTACGGGTCGATCCACAGAGCCTGGGTGTGTTTGGAGTTTCTAACTATTTTGGGTTTCTAAATTGCTAATGGGCTTTGAGTACCAAAGGGTTTTGAATATCAATGGGCTTTGAATAACTTTGAAGCTTTTGCTTTCACAATA
>NW_020633974.1:431-677 GCF_003573695.1 Papaver somniferum
CATATTGATGAATATCTACGAGTATCTGCAGTAATTGAAAAGCTACCACTGGTAGGCACGGGAAAGCGTATAAAATTGAAGCGAAATGAAACGGGCCTACAGTAATACCGCAAGTGCACGGTCGTCAGTTGTAGCTCGTGCAAGTACGGGTCGATCCACAGAGACTGGGAGTGTTTTGGAGTTTTCTAGCTATTTTGGGCTCCTAAATTGTTGTTGGTTAACTATGAAGCCTTTTGGGCTTTGGGC
>NW_020633974.1:877-1000 GCF_003573695.1 Papaver somniferum
GATAAACCAAGGCCTAAGCCAAGGGCAGTGGAGATGAGAAATTAAGTTAATAGTGAAGTAGAAACAGTGAGACAAAATGGTAATAGGGCAGTGGCACTGAGGTTTTTGATTTCACCTCAAACT
>NW_020633975.1:0-516 GCF_003573695.1 Papaver somniferum
CTACACATTTCGTTATAGGTCGGAAATTGATTTCTGAGACTAAATTGTAAACTAGATAAACTCTTCTTTAAATGAAAAAGTTTGAAAAATGTATTGTAATTACAATTAATATGTTCTAAGGCAATACGTCTTGTAAAAATTGCATTTCTATGTACGTTGATTCAAGAAAATATGAAGCAAGTCAAATTTCACAATAGAAGAAGGATGAAAGACCATGCAGAACTAATCCAAATCCTAATAAATTTCATCTATCTTGAATCAAATAGAAAGACAAAGCCAACACAAAAAGAAAGAGTTCATAAAAATGTTGCATTTTATATACGTTAACTCAAAAAAGTCTACATATTTCGTTATAAGTCGGAAATTGATTTCTGAGACTAAATTGTAAACTAGATAACTCATCTTTAACAGAAAAATTTGAAAAATGTATTGTACACAAATAATATGTTCTAAGGCATTACACCTAGTAAAAACTGCATTTTTATGTACGTTGATTCAAGAAAATATGAAGGACGG
>NW_020633976.1:0-357 GCF_003573695.1 Papaver somniferum
CTTGAATGGAGTTAACAGGCCTGGTACGTCTGTTTTGATCGATGAACTTGGGCTAGAATAGCCGGACTGAGCTAAACAAAGAGACGGGAATATGGGTTCTGTTTTGGCAGTTACGTATGATAAAAGGAAAGATATGGGAGAAGATAACACTAGGTTTTGGTAGATATTCTCTCAGGATACTACACGACCATGTTGGGATAGTGTCGACATCTACAGACGCGTGCAAGGGAAGAAAATCGAAATAAAATACTCGAGAATATTTTCTTTCACTGCCGAGTGATGACAGGATTTTTGGAGTTATTGCGCATGATTTATTCGCCCTGTTGAGTATAAATAGGTTTCCCTGGTTGCTAAGAA
>NW_020633976.1:557-1000 GCF_003573695.1 Papaver somniferum
CTTGGCAGAGGCCTTCAGACAGATATGGGAAACACCGTTCACTTTTCAACCATCTACATTTTTCTTTTTCCATCTTCTTAATCTTTTCATGTGATTAGTCTGACTCCGAGTATGATGTCCATCGTGAAACTATCTTAGTAGAGCTCTGTCACTTATATGAATTTTAGTATGCTTGAGTGAAAACTCGTGTACAGTAATTGGAATTTCGCATCAGGGTACTTCCTCCTATAATTAATAAGTATGCCAACCAAGGAGGTTCTTTAGTGCTTTCCAAGATTTTGCGTAGATAGTTAGAGTCTGGAGTAAAGGTTTTGTGGGTACACCTCTGGTAAACCCTCCGGAGACAACACTCCGCCACTAGGGCCACCTAGGGGTTCAAATGTTTTTCCTTTCTAGAATAAATTTGTTCGAGGACTAGCAAATAATAAGTTTGGGGTATCTGA
>NW_020633977.1:0-285 GCF_003573695.1 Papaver somniferum
TAGACCATGGCCACTCCAAGTTTTCCCTCCCTTTGATTTCTCGTAGGATATGAGCATAGCTAGCGTTGAGTTTCGTGTAAACCTGATCTTCGAATTTTCGGTCGCCTGTACTTCGTTCAACCCTCCGTTCCTTCCTATCTTCGTGAGGTCTCTCATCCGAGTATCCCCTTTTGGCCCCGTTGGTTTGTTCCGCTGAATTGGTGCGGTGAGACCTCTGCGGATATGCCCTCGGGTTTTCCCGTTGAATTTCTTCAAGTCGAGCGTGTTTCTCGATAATTATTCGGA
>NW_020633977.1:485-756 GCF_003573695.1 Papaver somniferum
CTCATCCTCCTCGGCGGGGCCGGATGAACTAACGAACGCTTCCGAAGCTTTTCTCTTCACGGGGGGATTCTTTGAAGATTCAACCCTAGGAGCTACGCTCTTCGTATTCTTCCCTTTAAAATTTGGAGAAGACCGTAGATGATGCTCGGGCACTAACGAACGTAGAGGAGGAATGTCAAAAGCAACAGCGCGGGGCGGAGCCTGCGTACTCCTAGTATCATCACGAGGACAAGCCACTGAGCGATCAAAGACTCTTCGAGAACCAGACGGA
>NW_020633977.1:831-1000 GCF_003573695.1 Papaver somniferum
AGCCTGCGTACTCCTAGTATCATCACGAGGACGAGCCACTGAGCGATCAAAGACTCTTCGAGAACCAGACGGGTTTATCGGGGGAATACCTTCCCTAGAGGACGAGGCTTTCGCTCCAGAAGAAACTCGACTCCGACGAACATCATCTTGAGAATCTCGACGCGGAGGA
>NW_020633978.1:0-396 GCF_003573695.1 Papaver somniferum
TGTAGAGTCTATTCTGTGAGCGTGAGACTCTAACTAAAAGTCTTCCACTTGGGTCATGAACTGTTAGATAATCTTGTCGCATTCTAACATCACATCCAACTTCTATAGCTTGTCCTAAACTTAGAATGTTGCTTTGTAAGTTTGGGATGAAGTAGATGTTTGTTACAAGCTTCTGTTCTCCGGTCTTGCTCTGAAATAGAATTTATCATTTCCCTTAAATTTCTACAGAAGATTCATCCCCAAACTTCACTTGTCCTTTGATTTTCTCATTGAATTCAGAAAAGTAGTGTCTCTTACCAGTCATGTGATTGCTGGCTCCATTATCTAAATACCAGATTCCTTCTTCACCATCCTTTGATTCGTAGTTCTTTGGTATTAGTTTCCCTTCGTTTAAGA
>NW_020633978.1:407-1000 GCF_003573695.1 Papaver somniferum
TCCTTCTTCTCCATCCTTTGATTCGTAGTTCTTTGGTATTAGTTTCCCTTCGTTTAAGAATAAAATTTTGTGCATGAAAAGAGTTGTATCTGCTTCCCTTGTTTCATTCTTGTTTGCTTCTTCCATATTTTGTATTATTTCAGGGCATACAGAGGAGAAGTGTCCTGGTTTATCACATCTGTAACAAATAATGTTTGATCTATCCTTCTTTTCTTTCCCTTGGTTTTGATCATTCTGACTTGTTGTTCTATCTTGTGAGTTAAACCTTCCTCCCCTTCCTCGGCCTCTGTTTCCTCTACCACCTCTTCCACGACCTCTTCCTCTTGTCGCAGAATTTTATTGGTAAGAGTTTGTGTACAAGAGTTTTCCTTGAGTTTCTCCATTGTTTTCTTCATCGAGGATTCTCTCTTCATATGCTTTCAATCTTCCAATTATATCTTCATAGCTAGTCTTCTTTAAATCTAAGACTTGTTCGAGAGAAGCTATGATATGAATATACTTGGATCTTGGTAAACTATTGAGAAACTTCTTTACCAGTTTATCTTCATCAATGGATTGTCCAAGTGACGCAGCTTTTGAGGCTATCTCTGATA
>NW_020633979.1:0-436 GCF_003573695.1 Papaver somniferum
GATCTCAAAGGGTAGGTTCCAGTTGGGTGCCTAGACTATGGGGGCGGTAGTGAGTAAATTCTTAAGCTTCTCAAAAGCCTCTAAACAAGCATCATCAAAGACAAACTTAACGTCTTTTACAATCAAATTGCAAAGAGGTCTAGAAATTAAGCTAAAATCCTTAATGAATCGACGATAAAAACCTGCATGCCCTAAGATTGACCTAATATCTCTTACGGTTTTTGGGACCTGTAAAGTTTTAATGAGGTCAACTTTGGCTCTATCTACCTTTATACCCTTCGAAGATACGATATGCCGTAGAACAATTCCTGAACGAACCATGAAGTGACATTTCTCCCAATTAAGCACTAAATTCTTTTCCTTACACCTAGTCAAAACTAATGACAAATGATGCAAACACTCATCGAAAGACGAACCAAACACTGAAAAATCATCC
>NW_020633979.1:469-933 GCF_003573695.1 Papaver somniferum
TCATCGAAAGACGAACCAAACACTGAAAAGTCATCCATGAAGACCTCTAAGAACTGTTCTACCATGTCAGAAAATATGCTCAGCATACAACGTTGAAAGGTTGCAGGGGCATTACATAGCCCAAAGGGCATGCGTCTATACGCAAAGATACCAAAGGGACAAGTAAAAGTGGTTTTCTCTTGGTCTTCTGTGGCTATGAAAATCTGATTATAACCGCAGTATCCGTCTAAAAAGCAATAATGGCTACGTCCAGCTAATCTCTCAAGCATTTTATCGATGAAGGGAAGGGGAAAGTGGTCCTTCCTAGTGACCTTGTTCAATTTCCTATAGTCAATACAGACACACCAACCCATGGTCACCCGGGTTGGGATTAACTCATTGTTATCATTCTGGACTACAGTAATACCGGATTTCTTGGGAACAACCTGAACGGGGCTGACCCACTTACTGTCTGAAATGGGGTA
>NW_020633980.1:0-320 GCF_003573695.1 Papaver somniferum
TTTCCGGATATGGAAAGATATGACGGAACTGGGTGCCCGGAAACCCATATGCGTATGTATGTTGGGTACTTGAAACCATTAGGTATTAAGGATGGGTTGCTAATCCAATTGTTCCCAAGAAGTTTGACCGGGCTGGCCTTAAAGTGGCTGATGAAGACAGACCCAAGTCTAGTTTCGACATGGCAAGATATGGTCAATATTTTTGTGAGACGGTTTATGCTGGTCACTGAAATTCAGTTTACTCGCAAACACTTAGAGGCGGTCAGACAAGAACCCAATGAGGGATTTACAAAATTCTTTCCAAGTTGGAGGGCTATGTC
>NW_020633980.1:520-888 GCF_003573695.1 Papaver somniferum
GGAAGAAAACAATACAAATTTAGTCGACTCAATCTACAAGCAAGAATCTGATGTTAATCGACATGTTCACATTAACGAGCTCTTCGCGGATCGGGTATAAACTGTGAATTCATTTAATTCAACTAATCGTCCTGTTTTTCTGTCTGAATTAACGGCAGATTATTATGGAGTTGAGCAACCGAGGAACGTGCCAAATTCCAACCGATTCCCAGTAGAGCTTGTGCATATCTCTGACCTTCTGCCAAAGCGGGCGGCACCCATTAGGCTTATTCATATTTCGGAGATCTTGTCTTATCCCGTTCAATCACCAGCGAGTCCAATCTACCTCTCAGATATCTTGCCTGATCCAGTGCATGCAACGAATCAAT
>NW_020633980.1:899-1000 GCF_003573695.1 Papaver somniferum
ATCACCAGCGAGTCCAATCTACCTCTCAGATATCTTGCCTGATCCAGTGCATGCAACGAATCAATCTTCGTCTATGTGGGAGGATCCGTTTAAAAATAAGG
>NW_020633981.1:0-463 GCF_003573695.1 Papaver somniferum
ATAATGTCTTATGCATCATTTTGTTTAGTGCATAAGACATTATGCCATTATTTTGTTTTAGCTGCATAACGTCTTATGCATTATTGTTTTCGCTTTTATGATTTATGGATTATGTTTTTATGCACGTGCATAGTGTCTTATGCATCATTTTGTTTAGATGCATAAGACATTATGCATTATTTTGTTTTAGCTGCATAATGTCTTATGCATTATTGTTTTCACTTTTCTGGTTATGCATCATTTTTGTTTAGATGCATAAGACATTATGCATATTATTATTTCTGCATAACATGTTATAAACTAGTTTTTAACTGTATACCAAGTTATTAGATATATGTTTTTGAACATTCTTGAACTCATGAAATGAAATGAAACCAATAATAAAAAGAAAAGAAAATAGGTAAATAGTGATATGTACTGTCAGATTACTTTTAGCAAGTAAGACTATTTTTGTGTCATCTGC
>NW_020633981.1:524-1000 GCF_003573695.1 Papaver somniferum
CATCTGCTTTCTTTCCCTTGGTTTTTGCTGTTTTTGTAAACCAAAAGTTTTGTACACATTACATATCAGTATGGTACAACATATAACTTGTAAAAATGAAGTACAAATTGCAGACAACATATTGATATGTAGTACACATATAAATTGATATACTAAATTTTAGTATGTATTAGTTAAACAACAATACATTTCAATATGTAACAGTACATATTTTAGATTTTGGGAATATTGCATGTCAATATGAAGTACATATTAGGCTTTGTTTTTGATTTGATTTACTTTTTTCCCGAGGAACCTTACTCATATAACTTGTCAAAATGAAGTACAAATTGCAGACTACATATCAAAAAGTTTTGTACACATTACATATCAGTATGGTACAACATATAACTTGTCAAAATGAAGTACAAATTGCAGACAACATATTGATATGTAGTACACATATAAATTGACATACTAAATTTTAGTATGTATTA
>NW_020633982.1:0-502 GCF_003573695.1 Papaver somniferum
GCCCGGAATGACTTGCTTCCGATTTGTTGAAACGGGAAGGAAGTAGTCGTGAGTTGGTTCTTTGGAGAAGCATTTGCTCATTGTTCGTTCAGTGTCACACACTAGAGGACTGTCTCAGTCACACGTTGCTCCAAGTATCGCCGAATCTCCCACGCCATCATGTCACCGCGTATCTCGCCCGATTAACCTCAAAGGTCCCATAAGACAGTTTGTATTATCGTGTCCAGTTGTGTTGTACGCCATCCTGGGAATCTAAAGTATACGGAAACACTAGCAAATGAGATAGAAGATTATATCTGCACTATCAATCGAATATTGTGGCATGTTACACTAGGTAAAGAAAGTTTCTAAGATAAAAAATGCTTAGCCTTTTATTCTTGCTATAAGAAAACCGATCACGACATTCGGAAATAGAATTCTCAATTTCTGAAGCTCTTTGCTGGACTAGTCATGTGGTTTCAATCGGCGCCTTCTCAAGAGTTTTTGCAGATGTTACTCAAAC
>NW_020633982.1:513-1000 GCF_003573695.1 Papaver somniferum
AGTCATGTGGTTTCAATCGGCGCCTTCTCAAGAGTTTTTGCAGATGTTACTCAAACTATCAGCAATTAAAGATCTAGAGACAAGAGGGAGAGGATTCTCCCTCTTCCTTAGGTGTCGCTCGTAATTTGATGGGCCTTGCAAGCTGGAATCGACAATGTGATCAGTCCGAGTTGGCTGCTATCACTATGATCATTCGCAACGAAGAAGTGTTCACTACTAGGACCCGAGATGTATTGGATACTCCCCGACACGAGTAGGCGCAATAGCTTGGTATATTGCTTTGTCCCGAGATGACTGATTTCTGTTCATAGTCCGACTGGCATATCCTAATGAACTTCGCAGACTTAAGAAAACTGGATCATTCTGTCGTGCCTTCATTGTGCAGATTCTCTAAGCAATCAGGGTCTTCATGTTTGGACTTTCGAGCTTCTGAGTTTCTTGCAGAATTCTTGAGTTCATTTTAATGAATTCCTATGGCTCGGTGACC
>NW_020633983.1:0-565 GCF_003573695.1 Papaver somniferum
AAAATTATGAATGATTATATGAAAAGATGCGAAATTATGTAAGTTGTATACGTACCATATTAAAAGTGTTATTGCGACTTCGTTTATGAGGTGATTAGGATGTCCACTGGCTATGTTGATGTTTTCCAGCGACGATGACTAGTGTAGTTGCCTTAGCGTCTCGGCTTGACTCGGCAACTATATTTGTCTGCGGGACTGGATGATGTGATTTCAAACAAAACTTAATGAAATTTAAAAAGATTTTATGTCTGCGGGACTAGTGTAGTTGCCTTAGCGTCTCGGCTTGACTCGTTTATGATGTGATTTCAAGCAAAAGATTTTAGATTTAATGAAATTTAAAAACAAACAAAACTTAATTCAATATTATTAGGAATAACCAAGACACTGATTCCACTATCACACATGAATAAATTATGGCAAATAATCCAAAACTCTAATTATCTTTTAAGTCCCTTATTTCTTAATTCACAAATAATCAAACATATTCTCAAATATTAATTGTATTCCCCAAGCATAGACTATCAATTGATTAAACAAAGTATAATCTATCAAATTGAATCACAAG
>NW_020633983.1:576-1000 GCF_003573695.1 Papaver somniferum
GTTGTATTCCCCAAGCATGGACTATCAATTGATTAAACAAAGTATAATCTATCAAATTGAATCACAAGTAATTAAAAAAGTATGTAAACATTTAAAAACTCTGCAAGAGCAGTGATTGAGTAAATTATAATTAAAAATTAGAGAGAATGAAATAGTTACCCATTATTCATGCGTGAGTAGCTTCCTCATTGCCTTGGTTGTGGGAGAATTAGCTCATCATCATGTTGGAAACACACTCAAAATTCATTTTTATTCCTCAAAGGGTGTTTACAAAGATGAAATGGAGAAAAACTATTAAAAACCGGGTTTGCAACAGTTATATGTGTTACAAACTGAAAAGAACAATAGAACCGTACTGTCGCTGGTTCTCGACCCTCGCCTGTGTGTCTTTTCCACTGTTGAAAAACGACTGTCTTGGATGGTC
>NW_020633984.1:0-323 GCF_003573695.1 Papaver somniferum
TTGTGTTTGCATAAAACATCCCTTCCTTTTTAGGAATTTTCTTTTTAATTTTGTTTTTCTAGTGTATGCCCGAAGTTTTTAAACGGGCTTGGAAAATAAACACTCTAGGTCGTTTGATTAGTGACAAACCTAGTAGTTCTTCTTGTGAAGGCGGAGAGCTCGAAGACTCTTCTTTTGAGAGCCCCGTTTTTGGAAACTTCATTTTTGAGAATCTGTCTCTTCGTGAGGAAAGTACCCCTAGTCCTTTGGTAGTGCCAGAAATGGCAACTTTGAAAGCTTTGCTAAACCCAACTAGGACCTCTCGTCCGTCTTGTATCAAGTTA
>NW_020633984.1:523-895 GCF_003573695.1 Papaver somniferum
ACCCCTAGTCCTTTGGTAGTGCCAGAAATGGCAACTTTGAAAGCTTTGCTAAACCCAACTAGGACCTCTCGTCCGTCTTGTATCAAGTTAGCTGAAACCGAGGAAAATTATGAACTGAAACTGGGACTTTACAGATGCTCCCAATATTTTTAGGGAAGGAGAATGAGAACCCCTGTTTTCATGTTAGGGAATTTGAGGAAGTTTGTAGTACTCTGAAAATTAAAAACTTAAGTGATGATGCGTTGAAACTTAGGTTATTCCCCTTTTCCTTAAAAGATAAGGCCAAATCTTGGCTGTATAGTTTGGACTCTGAGTCAATTGAAACCTATGACCAACTTACTTCTGCCTTTATACATAAGTTTTTCCCAAGGC
>NW_020633985.1:0-698 GCF_003573695.1 Papaver somniferum
TTTGGTTAATATTCGATATCCGATAATGTAGGGGCATACTTGTAATTCTCCCATACCGAATCTACTAGTCGAGGAGGAGTCGAGAAGTACAGAACTCATTTCCATTTCTTTTTTTTCTTCTCTTCTCGGTTCTCACTTCTCTCGGAATATTTGTTCACAGAAATTTTTCGTTTCCCTAAAAACATTCCTTCAATTTCGTGAAGCCTTTAAACCATTTTCTTTCAGAAGAGATTCTCTCTTATGTTTTTCGTAGAATAATGAAATTATGTCACTGTTCTTCTTCCCTAATTTGTTAGATAAGTATGAACACAAATTTTGTTCAATTACAGATTAAAATTATTGCTAGGGTTTTCTATTAATTAATATTGTTCATCTGATTAATTTTTTTCTTATTCCCTTTTCTTATGATTGAAATCCTTTGCTATTATTCTGTCTTTGTAATTGACGTTTGCCCTAATTTTTATTTTTAGGTTAAAAGATACAGTTCGTGAAAATGGGTTAAATTAGCATTTAGTTGTTTGAATTGTCAATGGCGAGTTCATGTACTGATGTGGGTTTTCGATGCATGTATTGGGCATGATATGGTAATAGTGAAATGATATGGTGTTATGGTTAGGAAAGACTCGATCTAGGTTAGAGTGAAATCGGATTATGAACTGATTATGTTCTTCTTTCTTTTATCTTTTTGAAGCAGGTCT
>NW_020633985.1:709-1000 GCF_003573695.1 Papaver somniferum
GTATTTTGATTTATTATAGACGTTTAGTTGATAACAAACCAGATTTTTGTGTTTGCTGATTCATTGGCTCAACTGGGACTGGGAGCATCAAAGTCACAGTACCTACCATAATCTTGATTACTAACTGATTCAATAACCACATATCTGAAATTCTTTCATTCGTCTGTGCACAAAAGTGCATTATGGCACTGTTATTGTGTTGCATGAGTATTATTGGGGTCGCTTTCTTGCTGCATCATTAAATTATCTCACTGGAATTTGTTGAAATCTGTATTGAAGAATGAGAATTTG
>NW_020633986.1:0-284 GCF_003573695.1 Papaver somniferum
AAATTTCACAATAGAAGAAGTATGAAAGACCTTGCAGAACTAATCCAAATCCTAACAAATTTCATCTATCTTGAATCAAATAGAAAGACAAAGCCAACACAAAAAGAAAGAGTTCATAAAAATGTAGAATTTTATATACGTTAACCCAAAAAAGTTGACACATTTCGTTATAAGTCGAAAATTGATTTCTGAGACTAAATTGTAAACTAGATAAACTCATCTTTAACAGAAAAAGTTTGAGATATGTATTTTAATTACAATTAATATGTTCTAAGGCAATACGT
>NW_020633987.1:0-282 GCF_003573695.1 Papaver somniferum
TTTGGTGGGAAAACAAAGTCAATCTGGGTATCATAGCCTGGGAACACCACATCAACCAGAGGATGGGTTTCTAATAACTGAACTCCTTCATGGACATCATTAGGCTCGGGAAAACGAGTATGAAGGTAATCTTGTAAAATGGTCGAGGCACAGATATCAAGTCCTAAGTGTGGGGACTTTCTGAGAGTTAAAGGTAAGGCACTAGGGAAGTGATAATCACCCCCAAACTTAGAGTTTTCAGTGTCTCTAGATAGACCTCTAATTATTTCTTGAATTTCCGTA
>NW_020633987.1:293-651 GCF_003573695.1 Papaver somniferum
TGCACGTTCATACTCCCTTCGAATTTGTTGGTAGGTTTCTTCTAGAGATTGATCAGGTTTAGAAATGTCATAATCAGGACTAGTTTTTATGTAATTTTCCAAAAACGCATGATTAGTACTATAATATTCCTGATTTTCTTGCTCATAAGACCAATTCGTGTGTGGATAGTAATTGGGCTCACTATGATATGAACTATAACCTTGAAAAGGTTGGCGTTCCCAACTACTATTCCCACCATGGTCATAAAACTGATGATGTCCATATTCAAATTCAGGTCGATACTCATTGTATTGGCTTCTATCATACCAGTTCGACATTCTTAATTGCAAGGGAATTCTACACAACCACAAACAAGGC
>NW_020633987.1:695-1000 GCF_003573695.1 Papaver somniferum
GATGATGTCCATATTCAAATTCAGGTCGATACTCATTGTATTGGATTCTATCATACCAGTTGGACATTCTTAATTGCAAGGGAATTCTACCCAACCACAAACAAGGCCGACTCGACTCCACCAAAACAAACCTAAAGATTTCTAGCAAAAAAAAGCATGATGGCTCCACTTAGATTGTTTCTAGACCAGCTTCTATCTTTCGAAAGGGAATTCGTTGCAATTTGAGCAAACCCCTCTGGAATCAATCTGAGTCAAAGTAAGTTGAATTGAGGCGAGGGAAGCTCAGTGGAGCTTTGATACCCAAG
>NW_020633988.1:0-378 GCF_003573695.1 Papaver somniferum
ATTGCTCGAAATTACTTGAATTGCCAATATAGTGTATCCAATAATACCCTTGAGAATGAAGATAGTTATTCAAATAATCAAGATGATGAGGTTAGAATTGGTAACACTACTTGTTTTGATGAGGTTCGACCTTTTTCATGTTATTATCATGAGGACTGTGATGAGGATAGTATTGATGAAGAATCTGAAATATGTAGGCATAGTGATCAGGAGTCTAGTAATCCAATTGAGCTGTATAGTGATTATATTATTCCTAATTCAAATCCAAATAATTTTTATGATTATTCACCTATTCAAAAGGACGAGGATTTGATTAGGGATACCACCGTTTTAGACGATGTAGATTTTCCTTTTGATTACGATGCCGATAGTGGTTTA
>NW_020633988.1:578-801 GCF_003573695.1 Papaver somniferum
GTAGTGAAAACCCTAAGTTTGGGGCTAGTAATGATTCTTGTGATCGTCAATTATCCCTATTAGAAGTCCCTAACTTGGGACTCAAGCCTAGTGCATCTGAGGTATTCCATGAGTCTATTCAGACTCCACAACCCGATCCTCCTGATAATGTCCAGGAAAAAATCCATATATTAGAGACCTGTTTTTCAGATGAATTTGTTTGCCGAGACACTCATATGAAGCC
>NW_020633988.1:812-1000 GCF_003573695.1 Papaver somniferum
GTTCGAGTTGACTAATCCTTTCCTAAGTCTGGCTGAAGACTTTAAACTTAGCACTTCTTGGGAGGTAACCCAATCTCATGCAACACGGTAATATCTTTCCTTAACTCTTTCGCTTCAAATGGCAACAGTTTCTCCTTGTTCATGCTTTTAGTTTCATCTTTAGAATATTAAGGACAATGTTAGATTTA
>NW_020633989.1:0-600 GCF_003573695.1 Papaver somniferum
TAGGGTGAAATAGAGTGACTGAGATTCCAAAAAAAAATAAAAAAATAATTGATTGAAAAATTGAGGCCAGACCACCAGACCAACCAGAATAAATACAATAAAGTCGACCACTGGTACCCTTGTATATGCCAGCTGAGTTGACCTAGAGTTAGGATTATCGACCACTGGTTCCCTTGTATATGCCAGTTTGTTGATATTAGTCAAGACCAATATCTCAGTCCATTAGGATAGGTTCATCTTAGTCAACATCATCCATGTACATCCACCTTCTTGATCTATCCATGTGATTGGTTGACTCCGGTTTATGATGTCCAGAAACTATCTGAGTAGAGCTCTGTCACTTTATATGAATTTTAGTATGCTTGAGTGCAAACTCGTGTACAACAATTGGAATTTCCCATCAGGGTACTTCCTCCAATAATCAATAAGTATGCCAACCAAGGAGGTTCTTTAGTGCTTTCCGAGGTTCTGCGTAGATAGCTAGGGTCTGGAGTAAATATTTTCTGGGTATATCTCTGGTAAGCCCTCCCGAGACTATAACTTGGCCACTAGGGCCACCTAGGGGTTTAAAGGCTTATTGCATACGCTAAATACAATCTA
>NW_020633989.1:634-1000 GCF_003573695.1 Papaver somniferum
AGTTTTGGAGTTGAATTCTTAGCGAGTTCTGAGGAGATTAAACGGGTGTATTTGGTACCTACGGACTCTAGAAGACATAACAGGCCTAATGCAATCGTCTAGACCCATCCAATTGGGCTGGATAAGTCGGAATAATTGATCAAAGTCCCAACAGGATACGGCTTCTCTGTTTAGGGTTTGGGATTGGTCAGAGAGATTTATGGGATATTCTTGCGTGGATATATACCAATTCAGTTCATTCCAAGTCAGAGAATAGTTTGGATACGAGAGAATAGCCAACAGAACCACGTGAATCAACAGGAAAGTGATTTTTCTCCAAACTGCCCGAGAAGAATAATGAGATTATTCTCGGATTTGATCGAGTTT
>NW_020633990.1:0-547 GCF_003573695.1 Papaver somniferum
CCCAAAATAGCTAGAAAACTCCAAAACACACCCAGTCTCTGTGGATCGACCCGTACTTGCACGAACTACAACTGACGACCGTGCACTTGCGGTATTACTGTAGGCCCGCGTTTTCATTGCTCTTCAATTTTATACACTTTCCCGGGCTCACCAAGTTTTTGGCGCCGTTGCCGGGGACCATTTTGCATTTAAATATAATATCTTTGAGGCCTACCAATTGACAAACATGCTTGAGATAGCAACGCATACGAGTTCGACCGAGCAATGCTCTAACAATCTCCCCTTTTGTCAATTTTAGTGACAAAACTATCAATACATATGGAATACAAAAAAGATAAAGAAACTTATGTAGATCCTATTCCACATGTCTAATCTTCAACATTACTCGAAATCTTCGTCACTTCCAAGTACTCCAATGATCCCAAAGGTTGTAAGTTCAGCATCATTGTTGTTGAAAATCCGTAGCTATAACAATGAGAAAACAAGTATTCTCAATCATTGTTATACAATGTCATAGTATTATTACACAACATCAAAGTTCAATTGT
>NW_020633990.1:558-1000 GCF_003573695.1 Papaver somniferum
ATAATTCTCGATCATTGTTAAACAGTGTCATAGTATCATTATACAACATCAAAGTTCAATTGTATCACAACTTTGACAAAAATATTATGGTGATATGTATCACTTCCCCTTAGTCAATACTCCATCTCACATGGAAACCACTCCCCCTTACATAATGATCCAAAAACCATATGTATTTGTAGTGTGAACTACATATTAATTCTCCCCATTTTTGTCAATAAAATGGCATAGGTACAAAAACGGGATCCTAATGAAATTTCCAAAAGAGATATTTCATGACCAAAAGAAAGCATATATCATCTTGTTTAGATGCAATCATAAAGCCAAAGCTAAATGCATTCATCAAGGAGTTTAAAGATACAAGATAACCCCTATAATATTCCACAACCGCACTCTCTACAAAGATTTGGCAATTAATCACAAGTTCAATTAAGAACTCTCC
>NW_020633991.1:0-293 GCF_003573695.1 Papaver somniferum
AAATGACTTTGTGGCTGCCACGTCTGTGTGATAGACAGTGCAGGAATCATGTGGTATAGAATAATCCGTGGATGAAAAACTTGGGTCCTCGACCATCTTATGGATTTCAGGGAGCAGTACAGGGTTAGTGATAATGACATGGCTGTTCATACGACGTCAGCATGGGTGAAGTTAATATAAACATCATTGTTCCGAGCACTTCATAGTTATGCTGAGCATCTAATATAATAGTTATTGACTGCATGGTAGTGGAGTGGTACTGTGACACTGAGTAACAAACTGCCATGAAAGGC
>NW_020633991.1:493-694 GCF_003573695.1 Papaver somniferum
CAACTGATTTTATGACTTCCTTTTCATTGTTGTTAGGGTGTGGATGCAAATTACTGTGACAAACAAGGATTATCTTTGTTGCATTTGGTAACTCTTTCTTTAGCTGGTTTCTTATGGGCACGGTGTCATTGTAATCTCAACAGTAAATGATATTTATGGTTTTTAGATATTTACTTGGTGCTTGCAGGCTGCCCTTTTTAA
>NW_020633991.1:705-1000 GCF_003573695.1 Papaver somniferum
TAATCTCAACAGTAAATGATATTTATGGTTTTTAGATATTTACTTGGTGCTTGCAGGCTGCCCTTTTTAATCAGACTGACATAGCTTTTATTCTCATGGACAATGGGGCGAATTTGGAATACAAAAATCAACAAGGTACTCAATGATTTATTTACCACTGTGCATGGAATGCAATATCACCTTTTCCGTATTCTTCGTTCCTTTTGAATTAGGGAAGAAGTTGTAGTTGTTTTTGCGAGTTCTAGCAGAATCAAAGTTCTGGTCCTCCAGTGTTCAGTACTACAGAATATAAACA
>NW_020633992.1:0-282 GCF_003573695.1 Papaver somniferum
GGAGATCGAATTTCGGACGTGATTTTAGGAGATTCAATTGCTGTATTTGGTACGTATGGACTCTACATGACTAAACAGGCCTGGTACAATCAATTGGACCCAACCAATTGGGCTGGAATGGCCGGGAGAAATAATCAAAGTCCTAACAGGACACGGTGTTCTGTTTTGAGTTTCAAAGATTGGTGAGAGATTTTTGGGGGATTTTCTACGCTGGACAACCATGTATTTAGTCGAGTTTAAGTCAGAGAAGATTTTGGGAGCAATAGAATAGCTAACAGACGC
>NW_020633992.1:482-652 GCF_003573695.1 Papaver somniferum
TTAAACCCTACGGAAGGGTATCCTTAAATACAAACTGTGTGCAGGGAAGGACGACGATTACAATATCGTCTCGGCCCCTCGGGTTCGCACATGACATAGGAGTCGTGGCCCGAGTCGACTTTAGCGGTTCATCCCCCGTCTGGTACGAGAGGTAAGTCCAATCGAAACAC
>NW_020633992.1:737-1000 GCF_003573695.1 Papaver somniferum
CAAGATAAGGGTTCGGATTTCATCACCGTTCTCTTCTTGCCCGCCTTAGGAAAAAAAAACCTAACGCGAACCCAAGCTTTAAAATCTGATTAGAAAGAGACCTATAGGGTATCGAGCTTGTTAGGAAAATTTTTTCGAAGGATATTGGTCACCTTTTAAGCAATTTCAAAGTTCATGATGACTTCTGGGAGTTGAAACAAGCCGCCTTGTAACGCCGGTGAGGCCTTGGGTATTAAAGCTCCATTGAGCTTCCCTCGCCTCAG
>NW_020633993.1:0-371 GCF_003573695.1 Papaver somniferum
TCTAAGATCATATTTGAGTTTTTCCAGACTCTAGGACCTAATGATTCGGATCCCACCTATGAAGAAACGCAGCCAATGAAAATTTTCTATTTAGACCCTTTCATAGAACCTGAACCTGAACCACAATTAGATATAAATTTCTTAATCAGGAAACTAAGTAAGGGCATGCTAGTCTTGTTCACTTTCTTGGTTCATTGCAGTTTCCTTTGGTCAACTCTATTTAGTTTTGAAGACCCACAGTTATTTCGACTGTTATTTTATGGTTCGAGTTGACTAATCCTTTCCTAAGTCTGGCTGAAGACTTTAAACTTAGCACTTATTGGGAGGTATCCCATGCTCATGCAACACGGTAATATCTTTCCTTAACTCTT
>NW_020633993.1:571-1000 GCF_003573695.1 Papaver somniferum
TTCAAGTTGTTACCAATGCTAGGGTGAATTAGAGTGATTGAGATACCATGAAAAAAAGAAAAAAAAAAGAGAAAAAAAATAAAATATTGAGACCAGACCATTTGACCAAAAGGAATAAATTCAATAAAGTCGACCACTAGTACCCTTGTATATGCCAGTTGTGTTGAACTAGAGTTAGGTTATCGATCACTGGTACCCTTGTATATGCCAGTGTGTTGATATTAGTCAGACTAGTATCTCAATCCATTAGGATAGGTTCATTTTGGCGGAGGCCTTCAGACAGATATGGGAAACGCCGTTCACTTAGTAAACATCAAAACCATCTATGTTTTTCTATATCCATCTCTTAATCTTTCCATGTGATTAGTTTGACTCCGAATATGATGTCCATAGTGCAACTATCTGAGTAGAGCTCTGTCACTTATATAT
>NW_020633994.1:0-266 GCF_003573695.1 Papaver somniferum
CATAAGCCCAAAAGACTAGAAATGGGCTCAAGAAGGAAGAATTGCTCTTAAAGAAGATATGGGCTTGGCATACCCAAGGCCCAAAACCCTTACCCAAACCCATTTTCTATAACCAAAACCGCCTCCATTCTCAGCCATCAGATTGGATCCAACTCATCATCCTACGGTCGCTCATTCATATAGCATCAAAATCTGAAGTCTCTGACAAACACCACAGCGCTTAAATTCCAAGCCTTCAGATTAGATTGTATTTGAATCCAACGGTC
>NW_020633994.1:466-817 GCF_003573695.1 Papaver somniferum
CTAGAATCAGGGTGCCTAAATATCTAGACTAAGACTCCTAATAATTACATATTTGCACAAGAGTCAACATTTCAAGGTAAATGAGCTCCATTTTTATGATTTTTTTATTTTTTAATTTTTTCGGAATATTTAAATTTTTTCAAAAAGAGGGAGTTCTGTTTTCAATTATAACATGTTATCAAAGTATCTGCTTTTCACCCCCAAACCTAAACTAAACATTGTCCTCAATGTTTCAAAATATGAACAAAATTATAATACAACATATGAAGAGGATCATGTTGAGTAGAGAAAAAGGAAAGAGAATACCCGATTTCGGCGAAAGCAATATTAGAACTCCGTTATTCAAGGCAA
>NW_020633994.1:1017-2357 GCF_003573695.1 Papaver somniferum
TTGGAAAACTTTGGTTTTTATGGGAGACAACATTTGGTTTTTAATGGGATAAGGAGACCAAGCCCACTGTTTGGGTTTTGCGAAGCCCAGCTACGTTTTTGAAAAACAGGCCCACTGCTGGCGAGTAAAGCTCACTGTTGGTTTTTGGAATTTTGAAATTTTGGCCCACTTGAACTTTGGTTCAGGCCCACAGTTCAGAAACAAGCCCAGGTAACAATTTGAAATTTGGGCTCTTAAATAGCCAAAGGTCGAGGCCCAACTGGGCTTTGAAAACGTTTTCTGTTTTTGGGTCAAGCCCACAGTGTAAATGTTTAGTTTTCAAATGGATGTTAAGCCCACAGTCCCAGAAATTTAGTTGGGCTTTGGCTAGCTACTAACTAAAATATGAGGCCCAACTGGGCTTTCAAAAGTTCAGTTTTCTTTAATTTAAACAACAGGCCCAAATTAATCTAAAACCACAAGCCCACAAGAAATTAAACAAACAAGCCCACAAGAAATTAATTACAAACCCAACAGAAAAATGGAAAAAATTATTACAAGCCCACAAATTAAAAATGGAAGCCCACAGGTTGGGTTCTCTTAATGGGTTTAGGCTTACTTGCTTAAGCACAGCCCAGCTGCTCAGTTTGGTTGCAAAAGCCCAGTTGGGCTTTGGATCATCCTAAGCTTTGGCTTCAATACTCAAGGCCCAGTTGGGCTTGGCTTATGAATGGCAGCAGCACCACTTCAGGCCTAGCAGCAGGAGCAGATCAGCAACAGCAGCAACAGCACAACAGCATGCTTTGCAGGTTCATAGGGCCACAGCAGAGCAACAGGTGCAGAAGGAAGCAGCAGTTAGCAGCAACAGGCAGCAACATGGGCCACAGCAGCTCAGCAGCAGTCTTGGCCTGGCACAAGCAGGAGCACCACAGCAGCACAAGCACAGCAGCTCAACAGGAGAGCAGGAGTACAGCAAGCACAGGAGCAGCAGCAGCAGCAGCTCCACAGCAAAAGCAGCAGCATAGGCAGGTACCTGCTGGCTCAAAGCAGAAAGTGAGTAAAGATGCAAGCTATGATGCAGGAATGTAAGTGAACAATATGCAAATGAGTATGCAATGCAGGGAAAGATGCAAATGCAATGAACTATGATGCAAATATGAAGATGAAAGTGAATGCAACAAAACAGCAAAGAACAAATCAACACACAGCGCCAAGTCCCCGGTAACGGCGCCAAAAACTTGGTAGGCATTTAAAAATGTGAAAATAAGATAATAAATGGATGCCTACAGTGATACCTGCAAGTGCACAGGGTCAAATTGTAGTAATGTGTGCAAGACAGGGTCATTCCACAGGGACTTGGG
>NW_020633994.1:2557-2797 GCF_003573695.1 Papaver somniferum
TAAACAGAGCATTGAACTGAACATAAACAAACACAGAAGACATAAAACAAAAACATGAACTGAATTGAAACTAAATAAGAGCAACTGAACTGAAAATAAACAAGAGTAATGGAATAAACTTGAACTGAAACTAAATAAGAGCAATGGAATAAACATGAACTGAAACTAAATAGAATTGAAACATGGAATAAAAACAAAGACAGTTGAAAATTAAACACTAACCCTTGAGACACTGGCTAT
>NW_020633995.1:0-521 GCF_003573695.1 Papaver somniferum
TTTTTTACGCGTTTTGGTATTTTTCGATTCTTTTCAGATTTGGAGCGAAGCTACAAGGAAAGAAAAGTACTATAAAAGGAAATCATCGCCAAAGAAGGAAAGAAAAGAGGAATCTGAAAGGAGTGAAGAAGAAGATTTTGTATATAGTTATTTTGTTTATTTTTAGAAACTGTAAATAGGATTTTATTTTTGTAATTTTTTTTTCCTTTTTGGACATTTTTATTTTTGACTTTATTTTTGGACTGGACATTATTATTATTTTGAAACCCTAAGGAAGGGTTAAAAATTAAATATAAACTGTTTGCAGGGAAGAACGAAAGTTACGATACTGTCTCGTCCCCTCGGGTTCGTACACTGACATTGGAGTTTGTGGCCCGAGTCGACTTCAACGGTTCATCAGCCGTCTGGTACGGGAGGTAAGACTCTATTCACCCACGAATCCCCTGTCAGTGGGTTTTATTTTGTGTGACAACTCACACCCCTGCAGTAGAATGTCGAACTGGTATTACAATAGCCAATAC
>NW_020633995.1:532-949 GCF_003573695.1 Papaver somniferum
GGGTTTTATTTTGTGTGACAATCAATATGCGACTGAGTTTCAAAATGGACGTTACTACTTTGACCATAGTGTGAATAGTAGTTGGGAACATCAGCCTTTTGAAGATTATGGTCCATACCATGGTGAGCCCAATTACTATCCACATACGCACCGGTCATATGAGCAAAATTCTTATATTTCTTCTTTAGAACAGTCTCTCAGGAAATTAGAAGAGTCGACACGTAGGATAGCTGAGATGAATAACTTAGTTTATGACGAAAGAAAACTTTCTTTAGAGGAATCCCTCAAGCTGATAGCTGAGACGAACGAAAGAATTGCTCGAAATAATCTTAATTTTCAATACAGTGTCTCCAATAATACCCTTGAAAATGAGGATAGTTATTTGCATACACAGGATGACGAGGATAAAATTGGTTA
>NW_020633996.1:0-322 GCF_003573695.1 Papaver somniferum
TTTTATTGATGATTATATGATGAAATAGGAATTAGCAACGCTGTAGAAGTGTTACAGCGTCACTGTTACAAATGGTGTAAGTGCTGAGAAGAAACGATAGAACTAAAGTGCTGTAAATAGCAACACAGGGTGTAAGCTGCTGGAAAGAACGATACAAGCCGTGTGCTGTAAACAGCGACAGCGTGTTCTGGTTTTAAGACTGATGAAGAACGACTGCCTTAGCAGGTCTGTTCTTCCTCTTCTTCTTCCTCCTTGAACAGCAGCAGCAGCAGCAACAATCAATGGTATCTTCCTCGTTTCGGCTCTGAACTCTCTCCTATTT
>NW_020633996.1:522-783 GCF_003573695.1 Papaver somniferum
CCCGGATTATCCAGCCCATTTCGATTGATAAAAACGCATGTACCAACTCTGTTTAGTCCATTAACATCCAGCCCAAACGAATTTGGTGATCGAATCTGTCCCAAAGGGCCCCAAAATTCCAACCCTGTTTGCTGTTCGTGAAGCATTTCATTTCCCGCCAAAATTTTCTTTTGAATTTGAGAAGATGACCTCCCCTTATCTGTGGCTGGTCTCCCTTTAGCAGCTGCCTGGAAATAGGTCACCCCTTATCCAAAATCAAGG
>NW_020633996.1:794-1000 GCF_003573695.1 Papaver somniferum
CCCTTATCCAAAATCAAGGGTCCGTATAGCAAGTGTCCTCTGGGGCATTTTCCGCACTTTTTCGGGGTTCCTCCGGGGTATTTCTGGGTGTCTCCAACATACTTCTGGGGTGCTTCTGGTAGTTATCAACGGAGGTCCAAATGCCGCATTTTTAGCCAATTTCGCCACAAAGCCTTATTCTTCCAAAAACACCTACAAATACATAA
>NW_020633997.1:0-1053 GCF_003573695.1 Papaver somniferum
TAAATTGTAAACTAGTTAAACTCATCTTTAACAGAAAAAGTTTGAAAAATGTATTGTAATCACAATAAATATGTTCTAAGGCAGTGCGTCTAATAAAAATTGCATTTCTGTGTACGTTGACTCAAGAAAATATGAAGGAAGCCAAATTTCACAATATAAGAAGGATGAAAGACCAGCCAGAACTAATCCAAATTGAAACAAAATTCATCTATTTGAATCAAATTGAAAGACAAAGACAATACAAAAATAAAGAGTTCATAAAAATGTTGATTTTTTTATACTGTTAACTCAAAAAATTCTACACTCTTCGTTATAAGTCGGAAGTCGATTTTTGAGACTAAATTGTAAACTAGTTAAACTCATCTTTAACAGAAAAAGTTTGAAAAATGTATTGTAATCACAATAAATATGTTCTAAGCCATTACGTCTAGTAAAAATTGCATTTCTGTGTACGTTGATTCAATAAAACATGAAGGAAGTCAAATTTCACAATATAAGAAGGATGAAAGACCAGCCAGAACTAATCCAAATTCTAACAAATTTCATCTATTTGAATCAAATGGAAAGACAAAGCCAAGACAAAAATAAAGAGTTCATAAAAATGTTGATTTTTGTATACTGTTAACTCAAAAAAGTCTACAATCTTCGTTATAAGTCGGAAGTCGATTTCTGAGACTAAATTGTAAACTAGTTAAACTCATCTTTAACAGAAAAAGTTTGAAAAATGTATTGTAATCACAATAAATATATTCTTAGGCAGTACGTCTAGTAAAAATTGCATTTCTGTGTACGTTGATTCAAGAAAATATGAAGGAAGCCAAATTTCACAATATAGAAGAAGGATGAAAGACCAGCCAGAACTAATCCAAATTGTAACAAAATTCATCTATTTGAATCAAATTGAAAGACAAAGCCAATACAAAAATAAAGAGTTCATAAAAATGTAGAATTTTTTATACGTTAACTCAAAAAAGTCTACACTCTTTGTTATAAGTCGGAAGTTGATTTCTGAGACTAAATTGTAAACAAGATAAACTCATCTTTAACAGAAAA
>NW_020633998.1:0-441 GCF_003573695.1 Papaver somniferum
CTCTAAATTCTTTTGAGGTATACTAGCTATAGGACTTATATGTTTCATATCCTCTATGGTCATCCCTAGAGTTTCCTTATTGTGTTGAAGCACGGTTACTGGCCTAATCTCATGATCACTATCCAAATCGGAAGTTATAGGCAAAATCTCAGATGGGCCTACAAATGCATAATTGGGGTCCAACTTAGGAGGATCTTTAGGCTCTTCGAAAGAAGGGCTTAAGGTAGATTCGGTACCTATTAATGGTTCAAACCTAGATTTCCATCTATCGGTATCTAACATAGGAATAGAATCCAACAGAGCATTTACTTGTTCAATGTTGCTATCATTGTCGAAATCCATGCTAAAACGGGCTAGACAACTCTCTAATGGATCTTCCGATTCGGTGTTTGGTACAGACTTCGGAACTAAGGTTCCTATCATGTTGACCTCTTCAATGCA
>NW_020633998.1:581-1000 GCF_003573695.1 Papaver somniferum
CTCAATAGTCATATTACCAAAAGAAAAATTCATAATACCATTTCGACAGTTAATGATCGCATTGGATGTAGCTAAAAACGGGCGACGTAAAATCACTGGTATTTGGTTCTCTGGGTCAGGGATAGGTTGGGTATCTAGGATAACAAAATCCACCGGATATATAAACTTGTCGACCTCTATGAGAACATCCTCGATCACACCACGAGGAATTTTAACGGACCTATCAGCTAACTGAAGTGTTATCTGGGTAGGTTTTATCTTACCAAGTCCTAGCTTAAGGTACACATGGTATGGCAGTAAGTTCACACTGGCTCCTAAGTCAAGCAACGCTTTCTCAACACAGTACTTACCTATTGTACAAGCAATGGTAGGGGACCCTGGGTCTTTATACTTAGGAGTAGTGGTATTCTGAATAATAG
>NW_020633999.1:0-1000 GCF_003573695.1 Papaver somniferum
TGTTACTGATTTCAATAAAGTGAAATTTGTTGATTAACAAAAAAAAAATTATGAATAATATAAATTTTGTTCGTTTTATAAATCAAAATATTTTACAAGGGAGCTACACGAGTGGCTTTCCCTACTGGAATCATAGAGAAGTTTACCTATCCAGATGAATGAAGATGAGAATTATGCATGTGATGTACATGATTTACAAGGAAGAAAAAATTCTATACTTTCTCAGAAACTACAATAATGTTGTTTCAGAAAATTATTACTCCTTCTGTCTTTTTTTTATCTGTCCTCTATTCTATTTTGATTTGTCTTTTTTATCAGTCAGCTTTGTTTATTGACATATTTTCTCGTTAAACTATCAAATATACCCTTAATTTTTTTATAATTATAAATTCATTTTTAACATAATCCCGATCTAAAATCTTAATTAGTATCTAATATCTTTCCTATTAATCTTCATTCCCTTTTTTAGTAAAAATATTTATGGTTATAAGATTTCTAAGGGAAATTCCTATGGTAATGTTCAAATGAGTTCATTTGTTGAGCCAGGTGGATGGCCAAACTCGTTTCTTCATTATGGGAAAAGGAGTGGGCATCTGAAGATCAAACGCGCGAGTCGACTAAAACCGCTGGTGATCTAAGAGAAAACGGACAATGTAACTAAACACGCTGGCGTGCGAAGCAAAACCGCCAGCGTGTGTTGCACAACCGCCAACGGGTAGTTTTTCAAATTTTAAATGGTATTTTTTTTTTTCAAATTTACCTTTATAAATTTCAACCCTCTTCAAACAATTCACTCACACCAAAATTCACTTCTCTTGAATTCTCTTCTAAATATATTTCAATTTTAAGTTTTATTATTGGTGAAATGGCTGAAAAGGCGATCACACTTTTTTGCGATGCAAAACTTGAAGCCGTTGTTTCTAAGATATGTGGAAGTATTAAAAAGATAGAAAATTGTAAGAGGGAAGTGCAAGTTTTTGAAGTTTGTCAAGAAAATGTT
>NW_020634000.1:0-407 GCF_003573695.1 Papaver somniferum
TCCACGGTCCCACACGCCCTTGTTTTTATTATTTTAATATTTTTTGCTTCCTTGAACTCATGAAAACTCCTTCAATTCATGGAAACTCCCTAAATTCATCAAATTTCTCAAAATTCATGAATTTTTCATAAAATCATCAAAATATTATAAAATTAAGGAAAAGGCACCACGGGACCGTGGTCACGACTGACCGACCATGCCTTGGCCACGGCGGTCCCACGCCTCCTCATTCCTTATTTTATAATTATTTTTCATCGTCTCATGGTGTTTTCCTCAGTTTCGTTAAAACCCTAATTTTGGCATATTTTCTCGAATGGATGCTCAATTGCACGCCAGAAAATATCAAAATTCTCAGGACTGAGACGCGGACGCCTTGGGGACACGAGCACGCTATCTTTACCGACCAA
>NW_020634000.1:479-1000 GCF_003573695.1 Papaver somniferum
ACGCTATCTTGACCGACCAAGATTGGCTCTTTGGCTCAGGGAAGCCGGTCCCATCAATTTTCACAGTTTTGACCTAATTTGCACAATTGATCGTATTAGGTCCAAAACTCTTCCAAACACTTTGGATTTTCATGAAGTGATCGTTAGGCGGTCACGGGACAACCCAGGACCGGTTTCATGACTCCATGGTCGGTCCCTCGCCTCGTCATAATTAATTAGGTTTTCTCACCTAAGGCTCAGACGAGCATTTTCGAATAAATGATTGAATCAACATTTGATCATTCTTTCACCAACAAATCGTCAACTCTTCAGGAGTTCTTCGTATTTTCTCATGTGAGCATATGGACACTACATGGTTGATCCACGGTCCCATGTAGTCGCTCCCTCCTTCGTCCCATGGTTAAAATTCTGACGAACCATGAATTGATCATCAATTGATCAAATTAGGGTTTCTGAATCCAAGGATCATCATTCCAGATTCCAACCTTAATAATTTTACGACGACCTCATGGTCATTAATC
>NW_020634001.1:0-281 GCF_003573695.1 Papaver somniferum
AACCTTCACGAGACTTAACTCGTCCACTAGGGACACTTAGTGGTTTAAAAGGCTTAGTGCATACGCTAAATGCATTCGAGAGACCAACGACAGTGGTATAGGTAGGATTTCCTTAGTTTTGCTTTACTTGAGGACAAGTAAAATTCAGGTTTGGGGGTATTTGATGAGTGCTAAAAAGTGCAAATTTCTATATATTTTTCTTGGCATTTAACTCATCTTTTGTGCATTAATTCTACATTTTATCCCATATTCTGTATTTTCATTGTTTTCAAGAATAAATA
>NW_020634001.1:313-1000 GCF_003573695.1 Papaver somniferum
AGGAAGCGAAGAATGATGTTTGCAAGAGCCGGATCAACTAGAAGTGGGCTTGAAGAGGAAGAATTGTTCTTAAAGAAGATATGGGCTTGGCATACCCAAGGCCCAAAACCCTTACCCAAACTCATTTCCAATATCCATACCCGTCTCCATCGTTAGCCGTCAGATTGGATCACATCTGAATCCAATGGTCGCAACATCGTCAGTACATCAAAGTCTGAAGCTCCTGTCTAACACTACAACACCTAACTCCATCTTGAGCCGTCAGTTTCGTTGTACTTCCGCATCCAACGGTCGCTCCTCGCTTCCTTCCATCTCACCGTCAGATCAATCCTTCATCTCCACATCCCACGGCTCACCGTCCCGAAACATCAAAACTTGATGTCCCCGCCTAACATCCTAGTACCTAAATCATTATACCCAAAACAAACACTCCCTCTCCTCAAACCCATCGACCTCCATCTTTCTCCCCTACCCCCGACAGTTGCAGAACCACCACCAGCATACCCTGTCTCTGCAACTGCCACCACCTCACCTTCTGCGCCACCATCACCTCTTCCCCGACCATCGCAGACACCACCATCACATCCCCCTACCTCTCTAGCCACTTATTACATCAACTTCTCAACCCTAGAACCCTAGTTTAGAAGTTGATGAAATAGGTGAGGTTAGAGACAGAAATTGAAGCAT
>NW_020634002.1:0-528 GCF_003573695.1 Papaver somniferum
CTCGTACTTGTGAAGGATAATTTTTTAAACTTAATAAAAAAAGATAAATATATACAATAAAAATATTAACAATGGTGAGAGGTATTGGGACTAATGCTTCGGCCAATTTTCATAACATAGGGCTCAATGATTTATTCTCAACAATAATCGCTCAAAACATAAATTATATGGACTCTTATTTTGCCAAAGTAGATTCTCAAAACATTGATTGTAAATGTTAAGCATGGAACATCAAATCACCTAAGCTAAGCATGACCCATCTAATCAAATAACAACCAATTTAATTAAATCATATTTCAATTAATTTTTAATGCAAAAGTCTTAAAAAGAATTAACAAAATTACCCATGGATGAAGCTCGGCCTCCTCCGTCGTCCCAGTGATGGGTTCTAACTCCGCATATTGGAAACACGCTCAAAGGAATTTTTCATTGCTCAAAAGAGGTGTACAAATGATGAAATGGAGATAATAATGAAAATCGGGTGTTTGCAACGTTTATAATTGTTGCAAACACCGTTACAAAGAACGA
>NW_020634002.1:539-1269 GCF_003573695.1 Papaver somniferum
CTAACTCCGCATATTGGAAACACGCTCAAAGGAATTTTTCATTGCTCAAAAGAGGTGTACAAATGATGAAATGGAGATAATAATGAAAATCGGGTGTTTGCAACGTTTATAATTGTTGGAAACACCGTTACAAAAAACGATAAATGAAAAGTGCTTTAGTATACAGAATACTACGACCCTCAAGTGACAGTCGTTGTTACTGTAGTATGAACGACTGTCTCTGGTTGTCTAATGTTCTTCGTGTTCTTGAGTTGCAGCAGCAGAAATGGTGGCTCTGCAACTCGATTTTTCTTCACTCTGTAGCCTCCAAAGCTTCCCCAAACTCTCGACAACCTTCGCTAGGATACCTCAGCAACTATTTATAACCCAACAGCACCGAAATATCTCGTCATAACTTCATATAATCCTCCATTACTCGGCACTGATGAAGAAAATATTCTCGGATATATTTCTTCCAAATTTCGCTCTTCACGCGTCTGTTGGTAAACTTCCTAAGATAGAGCAAGAATCAAAGACAAGATATTCTCTAACTAATTGGCCACGTAAATTCCAAGTTAGAATCAAACAGAATCGATATTATCTTCTCTTCCCTGTTTAGCTTTATCTTCATCCCACGGCTTTGCTGGCCCATTTTGCTCGATCAAATTGACCATACTAATCCGGTCTAGTGTATTCAGGCCCAGCCCAATCATTTACAGCGATTGAATCTCGTTAAAACAGCCCGAGAATT
>NW_020634002.1:1280-1582 GCF_003573695.1 Papaver somniferum
ACGGTCTAGTATATTCAGGCCCAGCCCAATCATTTACAGCGATTGAATCTCGTTAAAACAACCCGAGAATTCAACTCCAAAATCTGCAGCGTCTGCATGCAATATTCCCGCCAAAATCGTTTCAAACGGGGAAGAAACTGGTAGCCCCCTATCCAGAGTAGGGGTGCGAATAGCAGCTGCCTTGGGGGTGACCTGGGGGTGCCCCTTAGTAATTAGGTTACCCCTTATCCAAAAGCGAGAGTCCGAATAACACTTGTCCTCCGGGTGCCAAAATCAACTTTTCGAGCCGAATTTTCCAAAAA
>NW_020634002.1:1782-2000 GCF_003573695.1 Papaver somniferum
GATCCAAGCGCATGCTTCTTGTCAGCAGATTACACGATAGTTCCCACGGGTCCTGCATTCCACGCTTGCTTAGGCGACGGAAACAGGGAGAACACACGCATATTGCTATCCAAGTGTTAATACTTATTCCGATTGGTATAATTGGTCCGGTCTTTTTTTTTTTTTTTTTGGTAACTCAGACACTCTAATTCACCCTAGCAGTGGTAACAACTTGAATC
>NW_020634003.1:0-510 GCF_003573695.1 Papaver somniferum
TTTCGGAAGATCTCGACCGAGAATTTCTGCTGGGATTTTCCAAATACTCGTTTGTGTGCTTAGTCCGCAAACTGGCGAAAGTTCTCTTTCCGAGAATTTCTGCTGAGTTTGGAAAACTCAACCGATTAGCTTAAGTCCGTGAACTTGTTTGTGAGCTTAAGAGGTTATGATCTAAATATGTGCTTTGAACATGAAACATTAAATTACTAAGGAATGCTTTATGCAAACCGTGGCTATAATGTTCATGAGCCGATTCATCGAATCGAATCATCTTTGCTTCAATTATGTCTTGTGTAGTACATAAGATCTCATAGCAATTGAATAACTCTGTAACTAGTTCATTTGAGTCAATTGAACTAGTTATGGTGAAGAAGAACAAGGTTAATATGAATGCTCATATGGTTAACCTTTTGGGTTACTATGTTGAACCAACATACACGTACACGTTTGGGCATGGTTTTCACGAACCCAGTAAACGTCTACCCAAGTGTGTGTGACAAGCTAAGTTTT
>NW_020634003.1:520-1000 GCF_003573695.1 Papaver somniferum
TACACGTTTGGGCATGGTTTTCACGAACCCAGTAAATGCCTACCCAAGTGTGTGTGACAAGCTAAGTTTTCGATCTAACGGTTGAGAAATATTAGCTTGAATCTAAATCAGGTTTTCATCTAACGGTGAATATGGATTGCTTTGTAACTAAGGCAAAACCCTGATTTGAAGGCTATATAAAGGAGACATCTAGCATTATACAAAACTAATCCCCACAGGTATGTGTGCTACTAGTGCGCCCGCTAGAGTCGATCTCCATTAACCTTTGATTTTCTTCAATAAATCAGGTTAACGACTTAAAGACTTCATTGGGATTGTGAAGCCAGACCGATACTACTTTATCTTAGTTGTATGATCTGATCTTGCATCTTCTATCGTACGATTACAATCGATTGATTGGCTTGATATCATGAGAGTTCTACGATAGGCAAGATAAAGAAGTCACAAACATCTTCATCTCACTGTTTGTGATTCCTCGAC
>NW_020634004.1:0-409 GCF_003573695.1 Papaver somniferum
ACTAGACAGTCAGACTCAATATAGATAAAAAGTATATCAAAGAGCTTATATCTCTATCTCTCGATTTGATATATACTCAAGCAAATAGAAATCTGCGAGTCTTTATCAAATACTAGAGAGATAACTTGGATGGTACCAAATACCAATATCCAAGTGTCAATCAATTTAAATCAACAACCAAAAGGTCGGATATTCTAATTGATTGAACAANNNAAAAAGGTCGGATATTCTAATTGATTGAACAATGCACAACCTGTGATATTTCAATTATATAACAAAATATAATATGGAAAAGAAATAACACAGACACCAGAATTTTGTTAACAAGGAAACCGCAAATGCAGAAAAACCCCGGGACCTAGTCCAGATTGAACACACACTGTATTAAGCCGCTACAGACACTAGCCTA
>NW_020634004.1:609-1000 GCF_003573695.1 Papaver somniferum
CCTTAGTTTATATAAACATGAGTTCAAGAACAACCGATTTTAGATATAACCTGCTCAAGTTCGCGGACTGGGTTCACAGACTTAAGCTCACGGAAGGAGTTCACAAACTCCAGCAGAAATTTTCGGCTTGAGAACTTCCGCCAGTTCGCGGACTTGGCTCACGCCACATTCTGTTTCTCTTGATCAACAAAGTTCGCAAACTTTGGTTCAAGGAATAAGGACTTATAATATATGTGTTTCAACAACAATGCTTATATCCTACCACTGGTTATGTAATCTAAACTCTCATTTCAATCATTGAAACATTCTCAGAGGACGTTATATAGCCGTTATTCACAAACCATTTTTCGTCAGAGCAATTTCCAAAGTGATTAAAACATAACATGACATT
>NW_020634005.1:0-373 GCF_003573695.1 Papaver somniferum
TTGTTACCGTGTTTGTGTTTGTGTTTGTGTTATTACTGTGTCACAGATAATGTAAACCAAACCTGCTTTCTTTATTTACTTTGAGCCACTGCGGGAAGGCAAAACTATGACAGATAATGTACCTCTACACCGCCCTTAATTTAAATCATTGTGTCTGTAGCTGCAGGCATTAGACCCTGTGTTTCTTCTTTTGGGTCGGCTCAATTTGATGAAAAAAGAAACATTTTAAGTTTCACTTAATTTGGACAAGTTTTTCAGTGTCTATCATTCTGTCACTGTTGGCATTCCCTATCGTAGTTTACATTGGGGATCTGCATTTGGTTCCTTGGCCATAGCGATGGGTGTTTCAAATGTAGTGCTCTTTATCCGTACT
>NW_020634005.1:384-750 GCF_003573695.1 Papaver somniferum
CCTACAAGTAATAATGGTACTATGCTACTTAGAATCAGGGATAAACAACTATTTCGTATTGAAAACCCTAATCTAGCAATAGAGATGAAGACTAATCTAATTGATTCCGGACTCAAACAAACTAGCATTCAAATCATAAAACAATATCAACCATGAATCATAAACAATAAAGTTTTGAGACAAAACTAATTCATTGATTTAAATAACACGCTTGAGAAATCAACTTTTATCCCATAACCAATAATTGAGTTTAGTTACTCATAATAATGGAGTTCATCATAATCATAATCATAAAATAATTGAAGAAGATGAAAAATATACGAAAGCAAACCCTAGTTGTAGCTATCTCCAAAGCTCCAAGAATAA
>NW_020634005.1:761-1000 GCF_003573695.1 Papaver somniferum
AGAAGATGAAAAATATACGAAAGCAAACCCTAGTTGTAGCTATCTCCAAAGCTCCAAGAATAATACGTGATTCAAGTTAGAGAAAACTCTCTCCTTTTATAGCTTTTCCTATTTCCAAAACTAGGTCTTCAAAGCCCAAAGTCCAAGCGGTCCAATAAGCCCATTAGTGAGAAAAACCCATGTAGAAAATATGTCCAAAAGAATGTCGCCGGAAAACATCTCAGTTGACCGGCAAAGTC
>NW_020634006.1:0-400 GCF_003573695.1 Papaver somniferum
TATAGGCGTTGTCTTGTATCTTAAAACTCCTTGATGAATGCATTTAGCTTGGGCTTTATGATTGCATCTAAATTAAGTTGGTATGTATTTTTATTTTAGTCTATGAAATGTCTCTTGTGGAAATTTCATTATGATCCCGTTCTTGTACCTTTGCCAATTTTATTGACAAAAAGGGGGAGAAATAATGTAGTTCACACTACAAATACATATGGTTTTTGGATCATTGTGTAAGGGAGAGTGGTTTCCATGATCGAGATGGAGTATTGACTAAGGGGGAGTGATACATATCACCATAGTATTGTTGTTAAAGTCGTGATGCAATTGGACTTTGATGTTACATAATAATACTATGACACTGTATAATAATGATCGAGAATCTCGATTTCTCTCATTGTTATAG
>NW_020634006.1:443-611 GCF_003573695.1 Papaver somniferum
TATAATAATGATCGAGAATCTCGATTTCTCTCATTGTTACAGCTACAGATCTTCAACAACGGTGATGCTAAACTTAAAACCTTTGGGATCATTGGAGTACTTGGAAGGACGAAGATTTCAGGGAACGTTGAAGATTAGACTATGGAATATGAGCCACTAAAGTTTATC
>NW_020634006.1:709-1000 GCF_003573695.1 Papaver somniferum
TTAGAGCATAGCTCGGTCGACCTCGCATGCGTTGCTATTTCAAGCATGTTTTTCAATGTTAGTGATCAAAGCTATGAGTCTTGATTTCTATCCTACATAGATAAGTTTCGGACTAGGATAGAAAAGTATAGTTGAGCTCAAGGACTTCATGGAGATTCATTATACAATGACGAAGATCTACTCAAGGAACCGTGGAACTTCATCAACAAAAAGGTATGTGGAGACTTGAAATTATCTATCACTCAAAAGTCTATCTCTTCTATCTCTTACTTCTTATGAGACAAAAGTAGT
>NW_020634007.1:0-409 GCF_003573695.1 Papaver somniferum
GAATGACATCAAATGGGGGAGAGTTCTTTTGAATTTGTGCTTAATTTCCATATCTTATTGGGGAGTGCAGCTGTGGAATTATTTAGGGGTTATCTTGTATCTTTATAAACTCCTTGATGAATGCATTTAGCCTCGGCTTTATGATTGCATCTAAACAAGTTGATATGTACTTTTCTTTGGTCTTGAAGCGTCTTCGTGGAAATTTCATTAGGATCCCGTTTTCGTACCTTTGCCAATTTTATTGACAAAAAGGGGGAGAATTAATGTGTAGTTCACACTACAAATACATATGATTTACGTGCTTTACGGGTCATTATGTAAGGGGGAGTGGTTTTCATGTTGAGACGAAAGTATTGACTAAGGGGGAGTGATACATATCACCATAGTATTGTTGTCGAAGTTGTGATAT
>NW_020634007.1:609-1000 GCF_003573695.1 Papaver somniferum
TTGCAGTATTAATCTTTATGGTTTTATATATTGCAATATGTTATGGGATATGTGTGTTTGCGTCCGTGAACTATTATTGTCCCATATGATGTCAAAAGTTGCCTCTTTTATATGTCGATATGCATGTATTGATACAAGATCGATAAACTTTTGACAAACAAAAGTTAAGCCTATTATGTTAATTATTGATGGAAGATAGGTAAAAATCTTTTGTTTACAAGGATTATGCCTATTGCATGTCATTGTGCAAATAGTGATGGAAAATAGAATGAGTCCTTGTATATGCCGCAGTATTGATCATTCCATGATCCATATTTTATGTGTATACTGCAATGCTCCATAAGTTTTTCTTGTGTTAAGCATAAGACGATTGAGTTAATCATTCTTTTAT
>NW_020634008.1:0-786 GCF_003573695.1 Papaver somniferum
ATCTAGCGAAAATTGCATTTCTATGTACGTTGATTCAAGAAAATCATAAGGAAGTCAAATTTCACACTAGAAGAAGGATGAAAGACCATGCAGAACTAATCCAAATCCTTACAAATTTCATCTATCTTGAATCAAATAGAAAGACAAAGCCAACACAAAAAGAAAGAGATCATAAAAATGTTGTATTTTATATACATTAACTCAAAAAAGTCTACACACTTCGTTATATGTCTGAAATTGATTTCTGAAACTAAATTTTAAAGTAAATAAACTCATCTTTAACAGAAAAAGTTTGAAAAATTTATTGTAATTACAAATAATATGTTCTAAAGAATTACGTCTAGTAAAAATTGCAATTATATGTACGTTGATTCAAGAGATATGAAGGAAGTCAAATTTCACACTAGAAGAAGGATGAAAGACCAGCCAGAACTAATCCAAATCTTAACAAATTTAATCTATCTTGAATCAAATAAAAAGACAAAGCCAACCAAAAAAGAAAGAGTTCATAAAAATGTTGAATTTTATATACCTTAACTCAAAAAAGTCTACACAATTCGTTATAAGTCTGAAATTGATTTCTGAAACTAAATTGTAAACTAGATAAACTCATCTTTAACAAAAAAATTTAGACAAATGTATTATAGTCACAAATAATATGTTCTAAGGCATTAAGTCTAGTAAAAATTGCATTTCTATGTACGTTGGTTCAAGAAAATATGAAGGAAGTTAAATTTCACAATAGAAGAAGGATGAAAGACCATGCAGAACTAATCCAAATCCTAA
>NW_020634009.1:0-442 GCF_003573695.1 Papaver somniferum
CAGCAGCCTCCAGGCTAGCATTACCTGAGGAAATACAAAACAACAGAAGCTAAATATCTGGTTCAAAGAATATCCTTCAGGGAACCATCAAAAAGGTTACTTCTCTTGGACATATGTAGAATATATAGAGGTGCCAACATGACAACCATTTCTACGATATATATCAAGATTTGGCATATAATGTACTGCGAGTGACCTCACCAGTATAATGAAGTGCCCGTGTTCCTCGGTTAATAGGAAATCCCATTGCCTCAAGTTCCCCAAGCAAATTCTTGTCCACCTCTGGAGCAACCATCTCTGCAAGTTAAGAATAGAACGTCTTAGCTCATTACAGAAGGAGATACGAGCATTGCTGTCCAGTATGAAAACAAAAGAATGCTAACACACAAAGGTAGATAGAGTGCATGCTCATGCCACTTGCTATCACATCGCTATGTGGTGC
>NW_020634009.1:453-1000 GCF_003573695.1 Papaver somniferum
CAAAGGTAGATAGAGTGCATGCTAGTTGCATGCCACTTGCTATCACATGGCTATGTGGTGCCCTATCGACCCTTAAATCATGGCATTCAGCCTGAAGGGTGCACCAGCTGAGGATTCTTGGCTCGTGGATGGGCACCACACCACCATACATGTCAGCAAGTGAGTAATTAGGATGCAGGTAGCGTGCACCCTAGTGTGGTTGCAAGAGGAACTTCTTCTTTTCTATCTACACGCAAATTTCTAGTATACATTATATACCTTGACCTAGGTTCAACCAAATAGAAGAAAATTGACTACATAAATTAACTTTATACAATTAACATCGATAAGATATAAGCAACTGATAATCAAATTTTCCTATAAACCCACGTTCAAAACCGCTATATAAACACTGATCTCAAGTTAAATTTTACGAATTTGATCATGAAAAAAGTGAATTTGAATATTCTAAGAATATAAACGAAATTTGCGATAAAATTCCTCACCTTCAGTCTCCATATTACTAATAGATGCTCCAGCAACTCCATCAGAATCAACAGAAGGTTTT
>NW_020634010.1:0-565 GCF_003573695.1 Papaver somniferum
AACAATCTTCTCTGCTAAACAATTTTGAGAAGAATACATCCTTGTACCATCTATAATGGGAGAGGGTAGGACATTTAAGATTAATAAGTAATTCCCTAGATCTTTCCATTTGTTGGCTATTACTTCCTACAAAGTGCAGGCCAATGGTATAAAGTAAGGTACTAACAATATCTTCCTGAGAGTATTCAGTACCATCTTCTAGATTGATTGGTTTCTTTGCCATATAAATGCTATATTTTTCCTGGTCAGACATATGGAAATCCCACCATCCTTTAAGTTGGCCAGTAAAGCCATTAACTATGGATTAAACTATTTATTTTTCTGGGTTTTTAATGAGTCTAGAAGCAGAAGCATACATCGACATTTGTCTTATGATATTTACTATTTGGTATTCCTTCATACCATCTATGTTCCACTCAACTATGGATCTTCCATCAAACGAAGTCTGATTCCAATTATAATCCTCTTCCAGTTGTAAATCTACCGGTGTTGGTCTAGGGTAATAATTTCTAGTAGGAACTGTCGGTGTATATTTATTTTTTCCAAAAGATATTTTATTAATGTC
>NW_020634010.1:576-1000 GCF_003573695.1 Papaver somniferum
TGGTCTAGGGTAATAATTTCTAGTAGGAACTGTCGGTGTATATTTATTTTTTCCAAAAGATATTTTATTAATGTCATCAGAATTGTTGTTAATATTACCAGAATTTGATGAATGAAAAATTTCTTCCAGTTCTTCTATATCTATATCACTGTATTCTTCGTGTTTGGACATAACATTTATTCCTTCTTTTGATTGTTTGGATGCTTTAGATGGGCCTGAACCAGATAAGCTTAATTTTCCTAGCTTTTCTACTAGTGCATCTACAAAGCTATTATCTGGGTTGGACAACCTGAAGACATTTGGATCTATTATTGGGTTTGGTTTAAATAATAATCCACTAGATGGTGCCGAATTAAGTTTAAGCTCATTAGGTTGTATATGTTGGATTTTATCCTTGTTTAACAAGCCTTCAATTCTTGTCGTT
>NW_020634011.1:0-519 GCF_003573695.1 Papaver somniferum
AACTTGGCCTCAGTGCAGATCAATCTTTCCGTAACTTTGAGAGTGATGAAGCCGTATGCGTCTCTGGAGATTCCTTCGTGGTCCCTAATTGCTATGGGAGCGTGGGTGGCTTCCTGTCGAGTAATACTGGTAGCTCTGAGAGTTTTAAAAGGGATGATGTTGACAGCGGTACCAACATCGACGAATGCCCTTTTGAACTCATTTCCTTTAATGTGCACTGTGGTGAGCAGTCCCAAGTCATACATTTCTTTGTCTGTGGCTGAAGGTTCGGTGGTGGTCTCTTGGATCAACAGACGTTTTCTGGACACGATGTGGTTCAGTGCAGCAAACATGTATTTCCTTTGAGCTTTCGAAAGATACAACAACTCGCAGACATGTTCGATCAGAGATTGGACCGCTTCCTTGACAGGAGGTTCAGAGATGGTAAAAGTTCTGACTGGGAGGGGGTTTTTGTGCACTCCCTCAGTCCCCAGGTTGAGCTCTCCTGATTCGACCTTTTCTTTGAATATGCGCTTCAAA
>NW_020634011.1:530-1000 GCF_003573695.1 Papaver somniferum
GAGTTCTGACTGGAGGGGTTTTTTGTGCACTCCCTCAGTCCCCAGGTTGAGCTCTCCTGATTCGACCTTTTCTTTGAATATGCGCTTCAAAATTTTGCAATCACTTGTGGGATGGCTGACGTATCTATGAAAGCGGCAATACCGAGGATTTTCCATGACCTCTTCAGTTGGTTCCTTCTTGACATAAGGTAATTTTATTGCACCATCTTGGATCCCGGTATCGAGTAATTCATTAACTTCTTCCATTTAACAGGGAAAATCAGGTGCTTCTGGATCTTCCGTATGTTGAGGAGGGATTTTCGAATTCTCCTTCTTGTGTGTCTTTGAAGGGGTGGAGGAAGTCTGCTTGTGCTGTGGTTCTGCTTTTCGCTTACTCCCTTCTGCGACAGCATTTGTTGAAGGTTGCAAGTTGTACTGCTTGTTTATCAAACGCCTGCTTCCTCGAGTGTCTTTTGAATCTTCAGTCTTTG
>NW_020634012.1:0-137 GCF_003573695.1 Papaver somniferum
GGCTGAAGACTTTAAACTTAGCACTTCTTGGGAGGTAACCCAATATTCTTGCGACACGGATAATATCTTTCCTTATCTCTTTTGCTTCAAGTGGTAACAGTTTCTCCTTGTTCAGGCTTTTAATTTTATCTTTAGAA
>NW_020634012.1:337-632 GCF_003573695.1 Papaver somniferum
TGTTTCTCACCGAAAAGATAGAAATTGGAATGCTAGAGATAACAACCTATTGAGACATTAGAGAAAAAGACATTGAGATCCTTGAAATTCAGGAGAGAACTTATTCCTTTTAGAGGGTAACCCTGATGGACCTAACCATACATGATGGAAAGGCAAGTAGGTCAGGGAAATGCTAGAAAGACAAAGCAACCTCACAATGTAGTCTTAGTTACTGGATTGCGACTCTCTCTCAGTTGAAACTTATCATCATCAACAAGCGGAGCGACATCAAAATCTATGAAGAAAGTTGAAGACG
>NW_020634012.1:832-1000 GCF_003573695.1 Papaver somniferum
AGTTGTTAGAATCCATGATACCAAGACATCACAAGTTGCGAAGATCCAAGTTTTAAAGTCCTTCTCTCATGGCCATGTAAATTTTTGTCTTGTAATTTTTTTCGTGTTTCCAAAAAAAAAATGAAAAAAAAATGAAAAAAAAAAATGAAAAAAAAAAATGAAAAAAAT
>NW_020634013.1:0-415 GCF_003573695.1 Papaver somniferum
AAAGGATTAGTCAACTCGAACCATAAAGTAACAGTCGAAATAACTGTGGGTCTTCAAAACTAAATAGAGCTGACCAAAGGAAACTGCAATGAACCAAGAAAGTGAACAAGACTATCATGCCCTTACTTAGTTTCCTGATTAAGAAATTTATATCTAATTGTGGTTCAGGTTCAGGTTCTATGAAAGGGTCTAAATAGAAAATTTTCATTGGCTGCGTTTCTTCATAGGTGGGATACGAATTATTAGGTCCTAGAGTCTGGAAAAACTCAAATATGATCTTAGAAGCGCACAGTAATAACCTAAATAACTGAGGATCCTCTAAGTCAATAAGATTTGACTTACACGATTGACCACAATGAGAGTAGTGGTCACTCTTAAGCAAATGTGTCGATTCTAATTTCCTAAAGCATTTAGG
>NW_020634013.1:426-637 GCF_003573695.1 Papaver somniferum
TGACCACAATGAAAGAGGTGGTCTTCCTTAAGAAAATGTGTCGACCCTAATATCCTAAAGTGATTAGGTTTAGTCTCAAAACTTAATAACCGACACATCTTAAAATCAAAAGTTCCCACAATTGGCTGAAAAGTTTTTGGAGGGAAAACAAAGTCAATCTTGGTATCATAGCCTGGGTTAACCACATCAACCAGAGGATGGGTTTCTAACA
>NW_020634013.1:810-1000 GCF_003573695.1 Papaver somniferum
CTCTACGAGTTCATCTTCTTCGTCTAAGACTATTGTTTCTAAATCGCTAGACTCTAAAACATTATTCTCAGAATAAACTCGTTCCTCTAAATCATTATCGGCTTTGTAAACAGGAAATACTACATCGTCTAAAACGAGGGTATCTCTAGTCGAATCCTCATCCTTTTGAATAGGTGAATAATTATTAAAA
>NW_020634014.1:0-354 GCF_003573695.1 Papaver somniferum
GTGAGAGAGAAAAGGGTAAACTTCCGAGCCAACCCCAACAAAATCCAAAGAGGATATTTCAAACAGGCACAACATCCTGCACTGAAACCTCACCCGATCAAATCCATGCCATTACCACCCTCCGAAGTGGTAAAGTCATCGAGAACAACATGGGCGAACCTAATGAATCTGATACAAATTCCACGCTGTCTCCACAACCCAGAAAACCAAAGAACCTGAGTACATTAGCGAAGCTGACAATTCTACTGCTGTGAATGTCCCTTTGCCAACTCATTCTCCTGTTGCTCCATTTCCTCAAAGATTGATCTATCAACAGAAAAGTACCCATTACAATGAGATGTTAGATCTGTTCAA
>NW_020634014.1:554-718 GCF_003573695.1 Papaver somniferum
TTATACCCAATTACCCATTTAGGGTTTTCCCCCAATTTTCCCCCAAAATCAGTAGAACTAGGGTTTGGTGAAACTCACCTAATTCCTTGAAATAACAGCTCCATCACGTCGACCCATCCTTGAAATAACAGCTCCATCACGTCGACCCATCACGTCCCCCAAAA
>NW_020634015.1:0-638 GCF_003573695.1 Papaver somniferum
CTCGAAATATGTGTTGGTAAGCTTTCGCTTTAGCCAAGTTCATCTTTACCTAGTGACGAAAGTCATGATAAGTTTCAATCACTTTGTAAATTGCTTACTTTGACGAAAAATAGTTTGTGAATAACAACTATAGAATATCAACGTCCTCTAAGAATGTTTCAATGATTGAAATGAGAGTTTAGATTATATAACCATTGGAGGATATAAGCATTGTTGTGGAAACACATATATGTATAAGTCCTTATTCCTTGAACTGAAGTTTTCGAACTTTGTTGATCAAGAGAACCGGCATGGTGGCGTGAGCCAAGTCCGCGAACTTAGTCCGTGGAAGTTCTCGTCCTGAGAATTTGTGCTGGAGTTTCTGAACTCCGTCCGGGAACTTAAGTCCGCGAACCCAGTCCGCGAACTTGAGTAGGTTATATCTAAAAACGATTTTTATGAACTTATTATTATATAAAATAAGGAATGCAAATTGCAAACCGTGGCTATATAGTTCATGAACCGATTCGAGTGAATCAAATCGTTTTTGCTTCGATTGTGTCTTGTGTAGTTACATAAGATTTCCTTGCAATTGAACAACTCTCTAACTAGTTCATTTGAGTCACTTGAACTAGTTATGGTGAAGAAGAATATGGTTG
>NW_020634015.1:649-1000 GCF_003573695.1 Papaver somniferum
ACTCTCTAACTAGTTCATTTGAGTCACTTGAACTAGTTATGGTGAAGAAGAATATGGTTGATATGAAAGTGATCATATGGCTAACCATTTGGTTGACTATTGTTGAACCAACAAATGTACAAGTTTGGGTACGATTACACAAGCATAGAAACGTGCATTTTATTTGTGTGTAACAAGCTAGTTTTCGATCTAACGGTTGAAAGATAATAGCTTGAATCTAATCAGGTTTTCATCTAACAATGAATATTGAATGTTTTGATACCAAGCTAACATTGATTGCAACCCCTGATTTGAAAGACTATATAAGGGAGAACTCTAGCAACTGGGAAACCTAATCCCTACACCTTCTGT
>NW_020634016.1:0-131 GCF_003573695.1 Papaver somniferum
TTTATTTTGGACTTTGGACTTTAAACAATTGGACTTTATTTTTTTTAACCCTACGGAAGGGTATTATTATTATTAAAAAAAAAAATTATTATATAAATTGTGTGCAGGGAAGGACGACGATTACTATATCG
>NW_020634016.1:142-468 GCF_003573695.1 Papaver somniferum
CCCGTCTGGTACGGGAGGTAAGTCCATCGAAACACTCGCGAATCTCCTGTAAGCGAGTTACTGTATTCCTTAAGGTGATTCATTGATTGAGGACGAATTTGGACTGTTTTTATATTCCTAGTAAAGGGAAAGGCCTGGCCAATACAAGATAAGGGTTTGGATTTCATCACCGCTCCCTTCTTGCCCGCCTTAGGAAAACGAAACCTAACGCGAACCCAAGCTTAAAATTTGGGATAGAACGAGACCGATAGGGTAACAAGCTTAATAGGAAACTCGTTCGAAAAATATTGGTTGCTCTTTAAGCACACTCCAAAGTTCATGATGGT
>NW_020634016.1:479-844 GCF_003573695.1 Papaver somniferum
AATATGGACATCATCAGTTTTATGACCATGGTGGGAATAGTAGTTGGGAACGCCAACCTTTTCAAGGTTATGGTTCATACCATAGTGAGCCCAATTACTATCCACACACGAATTGGTCTTACGAGCAAAAAAATCAGGAATATTATAGTACTAGTCATGCGTTTTTGGAAAATTATTTAAAAACTAGTCCTGATTATCACATTTCTAAACCTGTTCAACCTCTAGAAGAAACCTACCAACAAATTCGAAGGGAGTATGAATGTGCAGTTAGTTCAAGAGAAGAGAGTACACAACGGTCTAAGATATTCAATGAGACTTGTGAAAGTATAAGTGTTACGCTCAGTGAAATTCAACCACGTTTAGAG
>NW_020634017.1:0-373 GCF_003573695.1 Papaver somniferum
TTAAACAAAGCTTGCCCCAAAGATAGTTTTCCGTTGCCAGATATTCCTCAAATGGTGGAATCCACAGCAGGAAACGATAGAGTATCGTCTTTAGATGGGTACAAAGGGTATAACCAAATACCTCTCGCTGAAGAAGATCAAGAACATACTGCTTTCTTCGCCCCTAGAGGTTTATATTGTTGAGCGACATACCAAAGAATGGTAGAGAAGGTGTTCGCAAAATGGATACACAAAACATTAGAAGTATACGTGGATGACATGTTAGTAAAGAGTAAAGAAGCTAAAGACCATGTACAAGACCTGAGGGAGATTTTTGAACAAATGCGGCAGTATAACATTAAATTGAATCCTGAGAAGTGTACTATTGGAGTTG
>NW_020634017.1:384-1000 GCF_003573695.1 Papaver somniferum
ACCTGAGGGAGATTTTTGAACAAATGCGGCAGTATAATATTAAACTGAATCCTGAGAAGTGTACTATTAGAGTTTCATCGGGAAAATTTTTAGGCTACATTGTATCAAAGGAAGGAATACAGGTTGATCCAGAAAATACAGGTTGATCCAGAAAAAGTGCAAGCAGTTCGTGACATGCCAACACCAGCAACAATAAAAGATGTACATAAGTTGAATGGGCTTCTAGCTTCACTGGGGAGATTCATTTCGCGATCATCAGACAAATGCAAATATTTTTTCGATAAACTCAAGAAGGGTGCGAAATTTAAATGGACTGATGAATGTGAAAAATCTTTTCAAGGGATCAAAGAACATCTTATGAATACAACTATTTTACAAAAAGCAGAATCAAGAGAAGAATTATTTATCTATCTTGCGACGACGTCGCGTGCATTAAGTGTTGTGTTATTGCGAGTAGACGCAGGAGTGGAGAAACCCATTTATTACATTAGCAAAACTTTTAATATTTCCGAGAAGAATTACTCAAATATTGAGAAGTTAATCTTAGCATTAGTTTATGCATCATTTAAGCTCCGCATATATTTTCAGGCGCATATGATAAAGGTATTAACAAAAG
>NW_020634018.1:0-561 GCF_003573695.1 Papaver somniferum
TTCGTCAGCCTCGCACTTTTCCAACTTGTGTTTGAATGGAGGTACATAATCCTCATCGGGTGAATCTTGAATAAAACCAAGTTGACGCATGATTCTTATCGGATTGTACATTGAAAAACCGTTAGGGGTGAAACAAAGGGCCATGGTAATACACGACATCTTCCATTGCGCCAACTCTATTATTCTTATAGGGATTGAAGACTACCTCTTTAGCCGTGATGTTGTCAAGCTTTTGACGCATTTGTATCAATGCATCAGTTTGTTCCCAATCTTGAGAACCAGTGAACAAGTATTTGGTGCCCGTTGGACTACCTTTGCTCCATTTTGGGTTGAGTTCCAAATCTTCATTATCTTTGATCAGTGATGGGAAATGATCATAAATCCACACCTATAGCAACCAATGAAATAAACATAAATAATTCAATTTTTAAAATGTACAAAAATAAGAAAACTTTCATCAATCCAAATACCTGGATTAGAGCCAAATTCCCATTAATTTGAGAAGTTAGTTTGCGAGATCCCTGAGAAAGCTGACCATTCAGGTGTGCAATTATGGCAATC
>NW_020634018.1:572-1000 GCF_003573695.1 Papaver somniferum
CCAAATTACCATTAATTTGAGAAGTTAGTTTGCGAGATCCCTGAGAAAGCTGACCATTCAGGTGTGCAATTATGGCAGTCCCCCAAGAGTACTTGCTCACATTTTCCAAGGGATCCAAAAGCTGAAGAAGGTTGGCGCTCACCCGGTTACCTTTGATATCAGGAAATATAACCGACGCAAGGGCATACAACAAATACCCAGCCGCCGCATAGAGATATTCCATATCAGAGAGACCTCCTTCTTTTTCCTTCTTTTCTGTCCCAGAAAACATGTTCCTAATATCTACAAGTTTGAACTCTTTCTTCGGGTACTTAGGTCCCTTCTCGAAAAGCCCATTAGTCTTCTCGGAATCCCAGCCAAACAAGTTCTTGGTCCATGTATAGATGTCTTCCCAACTAGGCCTTCTCTTGAACTTCTCACCGGTTGAT
>NW_020634019.1:0-321 GCF_003573695.1 Papaver somniferum
AAATTTCATCTATATTGAATCAAATAGAAAGACAAAGCCAACACAAAAGGAAAGATTTCATAAAAATGTTGAATTTTATATACGTTAACTCAAAAAAGTCTACACACTTCGTTATTAGTCGAAAATTGATTTCTGAGACTAAGTTGTAAACTAGATAAACTCATCTTTAAAAGAAAAATTTTGAAAAATGTATTGTAATTACAATTAATATGTTCCAAGGGAATACATCTAGTAAAAATTGCATTTCTATGTACGTTGATTGAAGAAAATATGAAGGAAGTCAAATTTCACAATAGAAGAAGGATGAAAGGCCATGCAGAA
>NW_020634020.1:0-245 GCF_003573695.1 Papaver somniferum
ATGCGATCCTTATCATCTATGAGACCGCTAATTTTGGTTCTCAACTCATTGATTTTCTCTTTAGAATTAAGAAAGAGACGCTTAAAATCGGTTGGCTAAACCTAAACTAGATCTATGGTCAATTTCTAAGAGGCGAAATTTGGATCTTAGTTCATTCAGGGAAAGAGATGAAATTTTATCATTTGAGAAACTATTTAAAGATTTATTAAGACGCTCAAGAAGGGTATCATTATCCAAGGCATTAG
>NW_020634020.1:305-668 GCF_003573695.1 Papaver somniferum
CATTTGAGAAACTATTTAAAGATTTATTAAGACGCTCAAGAAGGGTATCATTATCCAAGGAATTAGAAAATGATCGAAGAATGGTAGCTTCATCAGAAAGACCATAAATGTCTGCAAAAAGTATCAATTAAATAAGATAAAACAACAGGATGAATGAATGAAAGGAAAGGAGAAAAGTAACATACCATAGAGCTGATTATTAGCTTGCTGAAGTCTAGAGATTTTGTTCTTATACGAAGAAGAATCAATTTCTAGTTGTCTGTTTTTCTCGCGAAGACATTTGACTTCATCCTCCAATTCCTCATTCTTTGTGCGAAATTGAAGATTCTTCTTTCTAAGATTTTCGCATCTCCTCTCTAGATC
>NW_020634020.1:679-1000 GCF_003573695.1 Papaver somniferum
GACTTCATCCTCCAATTCCTCATTCTTTGTGCGAAATTGAAGATTCTTCTTTCTAATATTTTCTCATCTCCTCTCTAGATCTGAAGCAACAGCGAAAGAAGCTTTTCCATCCTGCGAGAAAATATAAAAAGTATTAAAATAGAGAAAGATTTTGAATTACAACAATGAAGAAATAAAAGGATGAAAGCATACCAGACTATTAAGAGAGTGCAGGAAATTGGGAGTCACTGATCTAGAAACTCCGCGAAGAGAATTATCACCATCCAGCAAAGGAACATCGCAAATTGTAGCGAGAGCTTTACAGGTGTTAGCAAATTGACT
>NW_020634021.1:0-338 GCF_003573695.1 Papaver somniferum
TCTTTAGATAGCCTTCAAATCAGGGTTTTGCCTTAGTTACAAAGCAATCTTTATTCACCGTTAGATGAAAACCTGATTTAGATTCAAGCTAATATTTCTCAACCGTTAGATCGAAAACTTAGCTTGTCACACAAACTTGGGTAGACGTTTACTGGGTTCGTGAAATCCATGCCCAAACGTGTACGTGTATGTTGGTTCAACATAGTAACCCAAAAGATTAACCATATGAGCATTTCATATTAACCTTGTTCTTCTTCACCATAACTAGTTCAATTGATTCAAATGAACTAGTTACAGAGTTGTTCAATTGCTATGAGATCTTATGTAACTACACAAGA
>NW_020634021.1:538-965 GCF_003573695.1 Papaver somniferum
CACATCTTTAGATCATAACCTCTTAAGTTCACAAACAAGTTCGCGGACTTAAGTTAATCGGTTGAGTTTTCCAAACTCAGTAGAAATTCTCGGGATGAGAACTTCCGCCAGTTCGCGGACTAAGCACACAAACGAGTATTTGGAAAATCCCAGCAGAAATTCTCGATCGAGAACTTCCGACAGTTCGCGGACTTGGCAAGCCAATTCCACAATCCTCCCGATTTCTCTTCATCAACAAAGTTCGAAAACTTTGGTTCAAGGAATTAATATGTAGATCACACTACAAATACATATGGTTTTCGGATCATTGTGTAAGGGGGAGTGGTTTCCATGTGAGATGGAGTATTGACTAAGGGGGAGTGATACATATCACCATAGTATTATTGTTGAAGTTGTGATACAATTGGACTTTGACACTGTGTAATAA
>NW_020634021.1:976-2390 GCF_003573695.1 Papaver somniferum
TGTTGAAGTTGTGATACAATTGAACTTTGACACTGTGTAATAATACTATGACATTGTATAACAATGATCGAGAATTACGTTTTCTCATTGTTATAGCTACAGATCTTCAACAACGGTGATGCTAAACTTACAACCTTTGGGATCATTGGAGTACCTGGAAATGACGAAGATTTCGAGGAACGTTGATGATTAGACATGTGGAATAGGAGCTACTAAAGTTTCATTATATTTTTTGTATTCCATATGTATTGATAGTTTTTTCACTAAAATTGACAAAGGGGGAGATTGTTAGAGAATTGCTCGGTCGAACTCGCATGCGTTGCTATCTCAATCATGTTTGTCAATGTTAGTGGTCAAAACTATAAGTATTGATTTCTAATCTACTATAGCTAAGTCTCGGACTAGGATAGAAAGTGTAGTTGAGCTCAAGGACTTCATGGCGATTCATCATACAAGAATAAGAACTACTCAAAGAACCGGTGGAACTTCTCGACAAAAAGGTATGTGAAGACTTAAACTTATCTATCACTCAAAAGTCTATCTATTCTATCTCATACTTCTTGAGACAAAAAGTCGTATGCTATATATAGACTTTGATTATACACAGTTGGTATTTCGATCCGAGTATACCTCGCCTATCTATATCTCGAAATATGTGTTGGTAAGCTTTTCGCTTCGACCAAGTTTATCTTTACCTAGTGACGAAAGTCATGATATGTTTCAATCACTTTGAAAATTGCTTTGACGAAGAATGTTTCAATGATTGGAATGAGAGTTTAGATTACATAACCAATGTGGACATAAGCATTATTTTGGAAACACATTTATGTATAAGTCGTATTCCTTGAACCAAAGTTTGCGAACTTTGTTGATCAAGAAAACTGGAAAGAATGGCGTGAGCCAAGTCCTCGAACTGCCGAAGTTCTCAAACCCGAGAATTTCTGCTGGAGTTGACAAACTAGTGCGTGAAGCTAAATCTGCGAACTCAGTCCGCGGACCCAGTCCGCGAACCGGCGAAGTTCTCATCCCGAGAATTTATGCTGGAGTTTGTAAACTATGCCCGGTAACTTAAGTCCGCGAACCAAGTCTTTGAACTTAAGAAGGTTATATATCCGAAGATGATTTCTGAACTTAAACATAAAAATACTAAGGAATGCAGTTTTCAAACCGCGGCTATAAAATTTCATGAACCGATTCGAGTGAATCAAATCATCTTTGCTTCAATTGTGTCTTGTGTAGTTACATAAGAATTCTTTGCAATTGAAAAACTCTCTGACTAGTTCATTTGAGTCATGTGAACTAGTTATGGTGAAGAAGAACATGGTTGATATGAAATGCTCATATGGATAACCTTTTGGTTAACTATTATTGAACCAACAAGTGCATACGTTTGGGTACGGTTAACAAACCTAGA
>NW_020634021.1:2401-2672 GCF_003573695.1 Papaver somniferum
AAATGCTCATATGGATAACCTTTTGGTTAACTATTATTGAACCAACAAGTGCATACGTTTGGGTAAGGTCAACAAACCTATAAGCGTGCATTTGAATTGTGTGTAACAAGCTAAGTTTTCGATCTAATGGTTGAGAAATATTAGCTTGAATCTAAATCAGGTTTTCATCTAACGGTGGATATTGATTGCTTTGTTACCAAGGTAACTTAATGGCAAACCCTGATTTGAAAGACTATATAAGGGGACATCTAGCATCAATGCAAAACTAATC
>NW_020634021.1:2683-3000 GCF_003573695.1 Papaver somniferum
TAAAACTAATACCCACACTTTACGTGTGATACTAGTTTGCGTGCTAGAGTCGGTTCTCCTTTAACCTTTGGTTTTCTTCTTCTAAAACTAGGTTAACGATTTAAAGACTTCATTGGGATTGTGACCGATACTACTTTATCGTAGTTATGTGATCTGATCTTGCATCGTCTATCGTACGAGTACAATCATATTGATTGGCTTGAGATTGGTATATCCGATAGGCAAGATATAAAAAGTAATCACAAACATCTTCGTCTCATCGTTTGTGATTCCGCAACATCTTGTTTCGCTAGCATACGATTAAGATTGTTGTGAGG
>NW_020634022.1:0-569 GCF_003573695.1 Papaver somniferum
GAGTTTTGGACCTAATACGAGCAATTGTGCAAATTAGGTCAAAACTGTAAAAATTGATGGGACCGGATTCCGTAAGCCAAAGCGCCAATATTGGTCGGTCAAGATAGCGTGCTCGTGTCCCCAAGGCGTCCGCGTCTCAGTCCTGAGAATTTTGATATTTTCTGGCGTGCAATTGAGCATCCATTCGAGAAAATATGCCAAAATTAGGGTTTCGACGAAACTGAGGAAAACACCATGAGATGATGAAAAATAATTATAAAATAAGGAATGAGGAGGCTTGGGACCGCCGTGGTCAAGGCATGGTCGGTTAGTCGTGACCACAGCCCCGTGGTGCCTTTTCCTTAATTTTATAATATTTTGATGATTTTATGAAAAATTCATGAATTTTGAGAAATTTGATGAATTTAGGGAGTTTCCATGAATTGAAGGAGTTTTCATGAGTTCATGGAACCAAAATATTAAAATAATAACGGGCGTATGGGACCATGGAGGCATGGCCGGACGGCTATGGCCCGGTCCCACGAGTTTTTCATAATTTTTTAATATTTTTAGGTATTTTTGATGATTTG
>NW_020634022.1:580-1000 GCF_003573695.1 Papaver somniferum
GGCTATGGACCGGTCCCACGAGTTTTTCATAATTTTTTAATATTTTTAGGTATTTTTGATGATTTGAAGGAATTTTTCCTAATTTGAGAGAAATACCATAAAATCAAGGAATTTGATGAATTCAAGGAAAAATATGATGAATAATAATAAAATAATAAAGCAAAAGGGCATGTGGGACCGGCTAGGGCATGGCCGGCCGGCTAGTGGCCCGGTCCCATAATTTTTTATTATTTTATTTTATTTTATTATTATATGATGATTTGTGCAAAAAATACCATGAAATCAAGGAGTTTTTTCATGAAATTAGAGAAATAATAATAATAATAAAATAATAAGGAACCGTGGGGTGTGGGGTCGGCTGGGACCAAGGCATGGCCGGTTGGCCAATGGTCACGCCCCACACTCCTTTCCTTAATTTTA
>NW_020634023.1:0-307 GCF_003573695.1 Papaver somniferum
TAGTGTCTTGGTTACCTCTCGCCCACTTTGTTAATATTTTTGTATATAATTTTATTAAATCTTTAAATTTAATATTCACAAGTCTGAGAGTTTGAACCTCATTACTACAACATCAAAAAAAAAATCTTAATCAAATTGGCGCCGCCGACGCGGATTTGTGCTTAGGTAGAATTTTTAGGTTTTTACTATTTTTTATTATTCCATTTGTTCTTTTTACGTCTCTTTGGTTGTGTCTTTGTATTACAGGTTTGAAGTTGGATACTAAAGACCTTGGAATCAAAGCTTAAAGCTAAAAGAGAAGGAAAAA
>NW_020634023.1:507-693 GCF_003573695.1 Papaver somniferum
AGTCTCTCAAGAGTTTCAATGAGTCAACACGGAAGTTATTTATGAAAGAGACTTATAATATTCTTCTCCCAGAAGAGTCCGTAGAGCGGTCAACTAAGATATCTCTAGAAGAGACCCTCAAACAATTTAATGAGAATACAAATAGGATTATGGAAAAACTTGCTCAGGATAATCTTAATTTCTAGT
>NW_020634023.1:704-1000 GCF_003573695.1 Papaver somniferum
GATTGTGGAAAAACTTGCTCAGGATAGTCTTAATTTCCAGTGTAGTTTTCCCAATACCACCCTCGAAAATAAGGATAGTTTTTATTCACATAATCAAGATGACGAGGTTAGAATTGGTAACACTACTTGTTTTGATAAGGTTCGATCATTTTCATGTTATTATAGTGATGATTATGATGAGGATAGTATTGATGAAAAAATGAAATATGTAGGCATAATGATTCAGGAATTTGTTACTCCGGTTGAGCTTTATAATGATAGTGTTGTTTCTAATACAAATCCAAATAATTTTAATA
>NW_020634024.1:0-358 GCF_003573695.1 Papaver somniferum
GAGTTTGACTGTCTAGTTGATTCTCTTGAAAGTATATTGGAGTTAGTCCATACAGATTGCTAAGAGAAATATTGGGTGTGGTTGTTAGACCCCCACTTTTTAAATTGGTATCAGAGCAGGAAAACACGTTTAAGACCTTATAAATCTGTTTTTGTAGCGATCTGACTCTATGGACAGAAGTGCTATCTCTATAAATGTACTGCCAATCTTCGATGACTCGAATTACTTGTGGTGTGATGTGAAATGCAAAGACACACAGAAAGCTTGCAAGTATACAAGGCCAAGATTTGTAATAAAAGGGTGAGTAGGGGTTTGTCCACAGGGAGAGGAGCATATAAGAAGTTTTCCTAGCTAAGGT
>NW_020634024.1:558-771 GCF_003573695.1 Papaver somniferum
CAATCCCAAATAAATAATTAAATTAATTATTACAAGCCCAAATTTGAATTTAAATGAGGCCCAAGTGGGTTAACTCATGGGTTAGGCTTACTTGGTTTTTGGAGGGAAGCCCAAAAATAGGATTTTAGTCCCCTTTTAGTTGCACAACCCAGTTGGGCTTTATGATCGTCCTAAGCAGCTCACGCTCAAGCCCAGCAGCAATTGAAGTGACTC
>NW_020634024.1:782-1000 GCF_003573695.1 Papaver somniferum
CTTGGTTTTTGGAGGGAAGCCCAAAAATAGGCTTTTAGTCCCCTTTTAGTTGCACAGCCCAGTTGGGCTTTAGGATCGTCCTAGCAGCTCACGTCCAAGCCCAGCAGCAACAGGTGGAGCAGAGCCCAGCAGCAGCAGCAACGGAGCCCAGTTGAAGAAGTTGCAAGCCCAGCAGAAGTTGCAAACCCAGCAGAAGTTGAGGTTACTGAGCCCAGCTC
>NW_020634025.1:0-384 GCF_003573695.1 Papaver somniferum
TCGAATAAATGATTAAGCCAACATTTAATCATTCTTTCACCAACAAATCTTCAAGAGTTCTTCGTATTTGCTCACGTGAGCATATGGACACTACATGGTTGATCCACGGTCCCATATAGTCGCTCCCTCCTTCATCCCATGGTTTAAATTCTGACGAACCATGAATTGATCATCAATTGATCGAATTAGGGTTTCTGAATCCAAGGATCATCCTTCCAGATTCTAACCTTGATAATTTTATGACGACTTCATGGTAATTAATATTATTAATTATGCTCGGTTCAATGACCAGTATTCTAATTAATATTTTTGGTACGCTGCCAATAATCCATCAGACGAGCAACACATGCTCAGACGATCAAATATTCAACAATTCATCACATG
>NW_020634025.1:584-1000 GCF_003573695.1 Papaver somniferum
ATTCTCAAAATCTCTGAAAGGCAGGGCATACACCTGGTATAACAGCATCACACCAGGGACCATCAACAATTGGGGAGAAATGGTTAACGCATTTTACAGGAAATACTTCTTCGTGTCAGAAAAAGTCACCCTCCCCGACCTTGGAAGAATGTTTCAGAGGGTCAGTGAAAATCCCAATGATTATGTGAAAAGGTTCAGAGTCCAAGCCCTGGATTGTCATGGCCCAAATGTCACGGAGCAACAACTGGTGGACTTTTGCATCAATGGCATGCTCCCGGTCTACAGGGCCTTGCTAGAAAACCTTCAATTCCAGACTTTCTCAGAGCTTCACGAAGCTGCGGAGAGGTCGGAAACCACTGCACCCGCTCTTTTGGAAAGAGAAAAGTCAACAAAGACTGAAGATTCAAAAGACACTC
>NW_020634026.1:0-516 GCF_003573695.1 Papaver somniferum
AGACTTAGCTATGTAGGCTAGAAATCAAGACTTATAGTTTTGATCACTAACATTGACAAACATGCTTGAGATAGCAACGCATGCGAGGTCGACCGAGCTATGCTCTAACAATCTCCCCCTTTGTCAATTTTAGTGACAAAACTATTAATACATATGGAATACAAAAAAGATAAACTTTAGTGGCTCCTATTCCATAGTCTAATCTTCAACGTTCCTTGAAATCTTCGTCCTTCCAAGTACTCCAATGATCCCAAAGGTTGTAAGTTCAACACCATCATTGTTGAAGATTTGTAGCTATAACAATGAGAGAAATCGAGATTCTCGATCATTATCATACAGTGTCATGGTATTATCATGTAACATCAAAGTCCAATTGTATCACGACTTTAACAATAGTACTGATGAGTGCCAAATATTGTATATATTTATCCCTTTTTGTTGGCATTTAACTCATCTTTTATGCATTAATTCTACATTTTATCCCATATTCTGTATTTTCATTGTTTTCAAGAATAA
>NW_020634026.1:716-1000 GCF_003573695.1 Papaver somniferum
GTCACATTAGGTAGAACCCTAATGTCTACTGTTTTGGGGATTTTTGGGTGAAAAGGGTGTAAACCCTAATGATGTAATTGGGTATAAATTGGGACTGTGGGTGTGTGTGAGAGGGTATGCTTGGAATAGCCAGCATCCAGGACTTTCATGTCCTGTTAATGTTTTTTTCCCTTTTCAATTTTGTGCTGTTTCATGCACTGTTCATGTTCTGTTAAGGTTTAATTTCAGTTGTTTTACTCTTAATATCCTGTTTTGTTCCTTGTGATGTTTGTTCCTTCATTTCA
>NW_020634027.1:0-391 GCF_003573695.1 Papaver somniferum
AAGGTTAAAGGAGAAACGACTCTAGCACGCAAACTAGCATCACACGTAAGGTGTGGGGATTAATTTTGCACAATACTAGATATCTCCTTTATATAGCCTTTCAAATCAGGGTTTTTCCTTAGTTACAAAGCAATCAATATTCACCGTTAGATGAAAATCTGATTCAGATTCAAGCTAATATTTCTCAACCGTTAGATCGAAAACTTAGCTTGTCATACACAAATGACTGTACGCTTCTAGGTTTGTTAACCGCACCTAAACGTGTACATTGTTGGTTCAACAATAGTCTACCCAGAGAGGTTAACCATATGAGCGTTTCATACCAACCATGTTCTTCTTCACCGTAACTAGTTCAACTGACTCAAATGAACTAGTTAAGAGAGTTGTTCAA
>NW_020634027.1:402-1000 GCF_003573695.1 Papaver somniferum
TTTCATACCAACCATGTTCTTCTTCACCATAACTAGTTCAATTGACTCAAATGAACTAGTTAAGAGAGTTGTTCAATTGCAAGGAAATCTTATGTAACTACACAAGACACAATTGAAGCAAAGATGATTTGATTCACTCGAATCGGTTCATGAACTTTAATAGCCACGGTTTGCAAATGCATTCCTTAGTCTTTTAAGATTAAGTTCAGAAATCATCTTTAGATATATAACCTTCTCAAGTTCGCAGACTAGGTTCGCGAACTTAAGACACCGGATATAGTTTACAAACTCCAGCAGAAATTATCGGGTTCGAGAACTACGCCGATTCGCGGACTGGGTTCGCGGACTGGGTTCGCGGACTTGGCTCACGCAAGTAGTTTGTCAACTCCAGTAGAAATTCTCGGGTTTGAGAACTTCGGCAGTTCGCGGACTGAGTTCGCGTACTTGGCACTTGCCATACTTCCGGTTCTCTTGATCAACAAAGTTCGAAAACTTCGGTTCAAGGAATCCATTGGTTATGTAATCTAAACTCTCATTCCAATCATTGAAACATTCTTAGAGGACGTTATATAGTTGTTACACTATTTCTCGTCAAAGC
>NW_020634028.1:0-349 GCF_003573695.1 Papaver somniferum
ATAAAATAGGGAATGGGAGTGTGGGACCGGCAATGGCTGTGGCATGGCCGGCCGGCCAATGGGCGCGTGCCCCAAGGCACTATTCCCAATTTTATGTAATTTTGATGATTTTAGATAATTTTTCATAAAATCAAAGGGATTTGTTGAAAACCAAGATATTTTGTTGAAATCAGGGAGTTTTCATGAAATCAGGAAACCAAACACCAAATAATAATAAAATAATAGGCGTGTGGGACCGGCTAGGGCATGGCCGGGAGGCTAGAGCCCGGTCCCACAAGTTTTCCTAATTTTTTTTAAAATTTTCCATGATTTTAGAGAAAATACATGAAATTAGGTAATTTTAGGGAAA
>NW_020634028.1:360-1000 GCF_003573695.1 Papaver somniferum
TTTTTTAATATTTTCCATGATTTTAGAGAAAATACATGAAATTAGGTAATTTTAGAGAAAATTCATAAAATCAAGGAATTTTCATAATTTGAGAAGGAATAATAAAATAATGGGACGTGAGGTGTGGGACCGGCCACGGCCAAGGCATGACCGGCCGTCCGGAGGCCCCGCGACACCTTTCCCTAATTTTATTATTTTTTGATAAAATCATGTGATTTAGATAAAAATACATTTAATTAGGTAATTTTCATGATTTTAGGGAAAATTCTTAAAATCAAGGAATTTTCATAATTTGAGAGAAATAATAAAATAATGGAGACGTGAGGTGTGGGACCGGCCATGGCCAAGACATGGGCGGATGGTGCTCGGTCCCGCGACACCTTTCCCTAATTTTATTATTTTTTGATAAAATCATGTGATTTAGATAATTTCTTTGAAATAAAGGAAATTTGCTCGAACGAGAGGATTTTCATGAGATCGTGAAAATAGTAAAAATATGGTAAAATATAAAATTGGGCACGGGACTAGTCACGACATGACTGGCCAGCTGGTGAGCCTAGTCCCCTGGCGCTTTTATTTAATATTTTATTATTATTATTTTCCCTTCCTATTTTGCATAGGTTCCTCGTTCGTTCGTATT
>NW_020634029.1:0-377 GCF_003573695.1 Papaver somniferum
ACCCCCAAACCTAAACTAAACATTGTCCTCAATGTTTCAAAAGATGGATAAAATTATATGACAACATACGAATAGGACCATGCTGAGTAGAGAAAAAGGAAAGAGAATACCCGATTTGACGGCGAAAGCAAGATTAGAACTCCGTTATTCAAGGCTAGAATCCAACGTATTTCAGCCGCGATCGCCATGGGGTAGTAAGATATAAAGAAAAAGAGACTAAAAACTACCTACCGGATTATGTACAAAAAATTCACTCTATACATAAAGTCTAAAGAGTTGAGGATCAACCCAAAAGACAAAGTGTTGAAACATAGAAAGTTTCAAAACACTAAAATTGGACTTAAATGGGAGTGAGAGTGAAAAACCGAATGAATCAC
>NW_020634029.1:577-752 GCF_003573695.1 Papaver somniferum
TGGGTTTTGAAGCCCAAATTTTAGTTTAAAAGAAACTACAAGCCTAACAAACAACTAAATTACAAGCCCAAATAAAGAAAGAAATAAAAATAAAACTAATTATTACAAACCCCAAAAAAAAATAAAAAAAATAAAATAAAACTAAAATTATTACAATCCCAAATAAAAAAAAATA
>NW_020634030.1:0-316 GCF_003573695.1 Papaver somniferum
AAATTTCATCTATCTTGAATCAAAAAGAAAGACAAAGCTAACACAAAAAGAAAGAGTTCATAAAAATGTTGAATCTTATATAATTAACTCAAAAAAGTCTACACACTTTGTTATAAGTCGGAAATTGATTTCTGAGACTAAATTGTAAACTAGATAAACTCAAATTTAACAGAAAAAGTTTGAAAAATGTATTGTAATCACAATTAATATGTTCTAAGGCATTAAGTCTAGTAAAAATTGCATTTCTATGTACGTTGATTCAAGAAAATGTGAAGGAAGTCAAATTTCACAATATAAGAAGGATGAAAGACCATGC
>NW_020634031.1:0-538 GCF_003573695.1 Papaver somniferum
AAGCTGAGCCGTGTGATGCGGAAATGATAGATCGATCTAACGGCGAGATGGAAGGGAGCGAGGAGCGACCGTTGGATGCTGAAGTACAACGAAGCTGACGGCTCAAGATGGAGTTAGGTGCTGTAGTGTTAGACAGGAGCTTCAGACTTTGATGACTGGCGATGCTGCGACCGTAAGATGCTGAGATGATCCAATCTGACGGCTAGAAAGGGAAACGGGTATGGATATATGAAATGGATTTGGGTGAGGGTTTTGGGTCTTGGGTATGCCAAGCCCATATCTTCTTTAAGAACAATTCTTCCTCTTCAAGCCCACTTCTAGCCTTTTGGTCTTGTGCACAACATTCTTCGCGACTTCCTTGCGTGATTCCTCTCGGCTTTTCACTACTTTTCTGCTCTTTTCGCTCCGCAATTCATCCAAACTTTATTTACAACCTAAAAATGCAAAACTAATTAATAAAAATATTTATTCTTGAAAACAAAGAAAATACAGAATATGGGATAAAATGTAGAATTAATGCACAAAAGATGAGTTAAAT
>NW_020634031.1:549-1000 GCF_003573695.1 Papaver somniferum
AAAAATATTTATTCTTGAAAACAATGAAAATACAGAATATGGGATAAAATGTAGAATTAATGCACAAAAGATGAGTTAAATGCCAAGAAAAATATATAGAAATATGCACTTTTTAGCACTCATCAAGCAGCCTCTATAGTCATCGTAACATCTTCTTCTGGGACAATCTCTTCTACTCTTGGCTCGGCTTCAACAACAATTGGAGTCTCAATTTCCTCAACGGTTTCAGCAGCGATATTCTCATGACCCTGAGGTGTAGAGCTGGTGATGCCACTGATTTGATTCACCATATTGCTCGAATCATCAACATTGATTCCGTCATTCTCAACTTCGGCATGTGGCGCCTAATATGAAGATTACATGAGATTAGAAGGATTCAAGCATAAGAACCAAAGGAAATCATAAACTCTAGCATGTGAGTGAACTAACACCATTTAAGTTCTTTATTATG
>NW_020634032.1:0-825 GCF_003573695.1 Papaver somniferum
ATGGTGTCTACAATTCCATCAATATAAATAAGTGTCTGAATCATGATGAATCGGCATCAACAGTATCATCAATCTCACGTCAAACTGACAACACGAGATCATCAACTCATCAATTGAGCAACTACTCTCAATTGAGCAATTTCAATCATTCAGAGCTTATTATATTCAGAATTCACACACCCACAATCTTTGATTACTATTGAATTCACACATTTCTCAGCTTCCCTCCTACAGATCAACCCATCCTCTCTTGTGTCCGAATTTACTCTGGAACGGTCATTGTCTTGATTTAGGCCGGAGTACTACAGATTGATCTCTCGAATCTAAAGAACCCCCTTTGCAGCGGTGCATCTCTGTGAGGTTTAACATTTCACTCGGTTCGAGGAGTCTCCTCCGTACGGTCGTCTCCTCAATTCCTTAAAAACTAGCAAATCGTTTTTCCCCATCTACAACTTGCAACTGAGAATTTACCATTTAAGTCTTTCTCCCATATCAGCCTATCATCACCACCACCAATTGCTGGAACCTCATTCTTCTCAAAAAATTAGAACATTTGCTCAGGTATATTCCATACTCCATCTACAATTGAATCAGCAACCTTCAAATCCATATTTATCTGGACATAACTGTCATGTGCATGCCTTTCAATTAGAGCATAACCCTTGATCCATTTATCATGCCAAACTGATATTGATTTTACATATCCCACTATCCATCTCTTACCTTCACTAACTTTAGCAATGACTCATTTAATACCAGGCCAAATTGAGGATTGTTTGTAAGATGATATCCATTCATTACTCTTGTTCTTATACTTGGCACTCA
>NW_020634032.1:836-1000 GCF_003573695.1 Papaver somniferum
CTCTTGTTCTTGTACTTGGCTCTCATGAACTGAGCCCATTCAACCTCCTCTGTTTCAATCTTCCACAAGAGTTTCATTAATAAGGCCTTATTCATTACCTCCAATCTCCTTAAACCCAAACCACCTTCAATTAATGGAGCATTTACTTCATCCCATTTAACAAT
>NW_020634033.1:0-268 GCF_003573695.1 Papaver somniferum
ATGGACTGAGATACCGGTCTGACTAATATCAACACAACTGGCATATACAAGGGAACCAGTGGTCAATAACTTAAATCTAGATCAACAAACTGGCAAATACAAGGGAACCAACAGTTGACTATACATAACAATATCCATTTTTTTTTACTTAACGGCATGAATAGATCTTTTTGATCCAAGCGCATGCTTCTTGTCAGCAGATTACACGATAGTTCCCACGGGTCCTGCATTCCACGCTTGCTTAGGCGACGGAAACAGGGAGAACACA
>NW_020634033.1:468-872 GCF_003573695.1 Papaver somniferum
TACAAATGCATAATTGGGGTCCAACTTAGGAGGATCTTTAGGCTCTTCGAAATAAGGGCTTAAGGTAGATTTGGTAGCTAGTAATGGTTCGAACCTAGATTTCCATCTATCGGTATCAAACATAGTAATAGAATCCAATATAGCATTTACTTGTTCAATGTTGCTATCATTGTCGAAATCCATGCTAAAACGGGCTAGACAACTCTCTAATGGATCTTCCGATTCAGTGTTTGGTACAGACTTCGGAACTAAGGTTCCTATCATGTTGACCTCTTCAATACACGTGTCATCTAGCTCAGAATGTAGCTTATTGACATTAAAAATATTCAACTCAATAGTCATATTACCAAAAGATAGATTCATAATACCATTTCGACAGTTTATGATCGCATTAGACGTGGCTA
>NW_020634034.1:0-140 GCF_003573695.1 Papaver somniferum
CCCAGCCCACGAACTTGAGTAGGTTATATCTAAAAACGATGTTTGTGAACTTATTCTTATATAAACTAAGGAATGCAAATTGCAAACCGTGGATATATAGTTCATGAACCGATTCGAGTGAATCAAATCGTTTTTGCTTC
>NW_020634034.1:172-416 GCF_003573695.1 Papaver somniferum
GAGTGAATCAAATCGTTTTTGCTTCGATTGTGTCTTGTGTAGTTACATAAGATTTCCTTGCAATTGAACAACTCTTTAACTAGTTCATTTGAGTCACTTGAACTAGTTATGGTGAAGAAGAATATGGTTGTTATAGTATTTTTCAAGAGGTAAGTAAAAGTTCGTTGCTCGGACTTGAATAGATTTTAAAACGAAAATATATGTACAAATTTGTCACAAGATGTTCGAGAGGTATTGGGACTAA
>NW_020634034.1:616-750 GCF_003573695.1 Papaver somniferum
AAAATATTTATTTCCAAAAAATACCTACAAATACATAAAATAACAAAATTAGTACAAAATCGAGTGCCAACAATACGGACATTGAGGACAAATTAGACACAAAAATGTGTCTATCAATGGTTGATATGAAAGTA
>NW_020634034.1:877-1000 GCF_003573695.1 Papaver somniferum
ATATTAGCTTGAATCTAATCAGGTTTTCATCTAACGGTGAATATTGAATGCTTTGTTACCAAGCTAACATTGATTGCAAACCCTGATTTGAAAGACTATATAAGGGAGAACTCTAGCAACTGG
>NW_020634035.1:0-297 GCF_003573695.1 Papaver somniferum
AAGGAGGTCGCAAAATCCGTGAAAAACCTAGAAGTGATATTTTAGGAAACGAGAATCTTGATTACCTTAATCTATAGACCTCTAATTTTGGAAAGTCTAGTTTTGAACATCCATCTTTTACTGAGTAGAGAATCCCTATAACTCAGGTAGAGCCAGAAATGGCAACTTTGAAAACTTTGTTGAATCCGACTAGGACTACTCATCCCTCATGTATCAGGTTAGCTGACACGGAAGCAAATTATGAACTTAAACCTGGGATGTTACAGATGCTCCCAATCTTTTTAGGGAAAGAAAATG
>NW_020634035.1:308-557 GCF_003573695.1 Papaver somniferum
CTCCCAATATTTTTAGGGAAAGAAAATGAGAACCCCTATTTCCATGTTAGGGACTTTGAGGAAATTTGTAGTACCCTAAAGATTAGAAACCTTGATGATGATGCTTTGAAACTCAGGTTATTCCCTTTTTCCCTGAAAGATAAATCTAAATCGTGGCCATATAGTTTGGCTTCCGGGTCTATTGAAACATATGAACAACTTACATCTGCTTTTTTGAACAAGTTTTTCCCTAGGCACAAAACATCGTAT
>NW_020634035.1:568-1000 GCF_003573695.1 Papaver somniferum
GTTTTTCCCTAGGCACAAAACATCGTCTATTAGGACGCAAATCTGCACATTTTCTCAACAGGAGGGAGAATCTTTGTATAGGTATTTGGAAAGGTTCAATGATCTATTAGCCCAATGTCCTCATCATGGTTTAGAAAAGGTTAGGTTAGTTCAGATCCTTTATGAGGGTTTAGATTATCCCACTACAACCACAGTAGAATCTATGTGTACAGGTGGGTTTGAAAACCAAACAGTTGTTGATGCGATGACATATTTGCATGAAATCGCCGAAAAGAACCAGCAATGGGAAAATAGTAGGGAACCCAAGAAAACAATTCTTCTAGGAAGAGGAAACGTTAATAGGCTAGAAGGAGTCTTTGAATCAGATGTCAAAATTGCAGCAATAATTAAAAGGTTAGAAGCTTTAGAATTGGGTCACATTAGTGGTAGAAT
>NW_020634036.1:0-591 GCF_003573695.1 Papaver somniferum
TGAAATCACCGGATCTACTCAACGGAAGCCAATCTCGTATCGCAATATCTGAAAAAGTTCCGAAGGTATGTGTTTTAAACCAGTTACATAATCTTAAGACCATATGAGTCTGAAATATGCTATCAACTACTATATGAATCACGGATGCTAGGGTGTATTTTGGAGAACCTTGTATATTTGTTACCTATTCATCCGTGTCTTCGCATTCACGGTGGAATTTGGCATATTTGTCACCCGAATATGGAATATTACTCTACTGCTGCAGGTAAGTCAACAAAATTCGGGGAAACATACTCTGGATGTGACATCAAAAGATCCACCTAGTCGGAGCCAATATGAGATCACGACAACTAAAGCAGTTTCTCCGGTATCTATTTTATTTTTACATGCATTTTAAATCTCAATTTGTTTTGAAAATTTCGCTTGAAGATGTTTATATGCCATATATTTCTGCAGGGTAGAAGGTGCAACCTTTTTGACGAGCTGTCTAAGGCAAACGTCCTTGCTAGAGGTAGAGCTTTTTTGTTAACAGGGTAACAATAATTACATGGAAAGGATGGGTTGGAGGTTGATTGCCACAAAATCCTGATT
>NW_020634036.1:602-1000 GCF_003573695.1 Papaver somniferum
TTTTCTGTTAACAGGAAAACAACAATTACATGGAAAGGATGGGTTGGAGGTTGATTGCCACAAAATCCTGATTGATGAAGTAATAAAACCGAATTTCTGTCTACCCGTACGATTTGCTGGTATGGAAACATTAGGGAAAACTTTTGGAAAAGCGATTCCTTGGCCAAAATATGGTGTTCAGTTTACCGAGCCTGCTAAGAAGGTTAGTTGCTTGGCTTGTTTGATTTGTAAGTCGAATATACATAAACCATTCTATCAATTATATGAATCACCGATCCAAGTGTAAATTAGAGAACCTAGAAAAATAGAAACATGTGTAACTTTCAAAAGTAACTAATAACTCTTTTAATCTTATGCAGAACCCTACCAGTAATTCACAACCAACTACTTCTCTGCGG
>NW_020634037.1:0-329 GCF_003573695.1 Papaver somniferum
ATATAGTATCACGAGATGGACGGCTCCTAGACAGCTTGCTCTGCTAGTATAGAGCGATAACGTCTTTAGGAACAAACAACGAGTTTACCCTGACTATATAAAGGATATGACTTACCGACAAACTCATATCGGGATAATTAATGCTCCTAGACAGCTTGCTCTGCTAGTATAGAGCCATAAAGTTAATTATTCCTAATTATGATTAATTCTGCCGTGACATTCACTACTGAATTCCCAGAATAATCTATTATTGCTCCTATTCCATGGTCGAATCCACGACTGGTCCCATGGAATGGCAATAACAATTGCTCCTATTCCATGGTCGAATC
>NW_020634037.1:529-770 GCF_003573695.1 Papaver somniferum
AAGAAAATAATAAATAATTAAAAATATTGACCAAGGTGCTGGGAACACGGACACACGACCCACCGACCGTGCCGTGGTCAGTTCCACGCCAGTTTTATATTTTAATACATTTTTATTATTTTCCATGATTTGATGAAAATTCTCTCATCTGATCAAATCTCCTTCATCTCGAGGAAGCTCCTCGGTTTCATGGTACTTCCATAAATCCATAACAAATAATATAAAATTAAGGAAAGGAGTG
>NW_020634038.1:0-489 GCF_003573695.1 Papaver somniferum
CACATGGAAAGATTAAGAGATGGATATAGAAAAACATAGATGGTTTTGATGTTTACTAAGTGAACGGCGTTTCCCATATCTGTCTGAAGGCCTCCGCAAAAATTAACCTATCCTAATGGATTGAGATGCTAGTCTTACTAATATCAACACACTGGCATATACAAGGGTACCAGTGGTCGATAACCTAACTCTAGGTCAACACAACTGGCATATACAAGGGAACCAGTGGTCGACTTTATTGAATTTATTCCTTTTGGTCAAATGGTCTGGTCTCAAATTTTTTTTTTTTAACTTTTTGGTAACTACCATTTTTTTTCATGGTATCTCAATCACTCTAATTCACCCTAGCATTGGTAACAACTTGAATGGTGGGCCCCACCTATCACTTAGAGAAACATAGTTTCAAAACAAAATAAAAATAGAAGTGAAAAGGACTCAACGAGATATGGTGCAACTATCATGTTATTTCTAACACCTGATCTCTGTGCT
>NW_020634038.1:689-1000 GCF_003573695.1 Papaver somniferum
CTGGATAGAGCACAAATTACCAGGGCCGTTCAAACATCTGGAGATTTGTATATCTTTCATGACGCACGAGGTATTGTAGCTCTTCTTGCTCGCTGGTGCATCCCAACTCACACGTTTATATACAGCTGGGGAGAGTTCACTATTACCTTGGAAGATGTAGTTGCTTTATTGCATCTTCCAATTACATATAACTTTCCTGAAGAACTTTGGACAGCGGAAGAGAAAGCAGTTTCCAAAACTTTAATAGCTGAGATGGAGAGAATCAACAAGGTTTTTGGTAAAGGTTGTTACGCTCATTGGTTGACACATTG
>NW_020634039.1:0-1000 GCF_003573695.1 Papaver somniferum
CAGGTATATGATATATTGATATGATAGCATGCCCAGTGAGGACGATACCCTCACCTATGGGGGTCTGACTGTATAAAAATTCAGATTCTTCTAAAAGGTTTTTCTACCAATTACCATTGCATTGATGTAAATAGTCGAAACAAACCATTCGGATCCGGAGCCAGCCAGTTGGTATCCAGAATGCTGCTGTAACTAACAAGTTTTTGCCAAATACTTTCCATGAGTTCATGATAGGGATGGCCATTTTCCCCACCCAAACCCATTCCCGTGGGTACCCGTCTCTATTGGGTAGGGTTTTACACGTACAAACGGGGTTGGGATTGGGTATGGGTAATACTCGAAATTAGTGAAGCGGGGAGGGGATGGGATTCTAGGTCCCCGCTCCATACCGGCCCCTTACGTTCCCATTTTAGAATTTTATATTTTTATTAATTATTTATATTATATTTAAACTAAGATATTATATTATATTATAAAAGAAAAGGTAAAAATATAAGATATCATTAATTATTTATATTATATTTAAACTAAGAAATTATATTATATTATATTATAAAAAAAACGTAAAAGTATAAGATATCATTAATTATTTATATTATATTTAAACTAAGAAAATATATTATATTATATTATTTAATTATTGTATTGATTATATTATATTATTTAAGCTTTCTTTATTATATATTATATTACTTTATGTGTATATTACACAGTGCTCCCAAAATGACAACTATATCCACACGAGGTGAATCCGAACAGTCTGAACATCATGTCGAGACAATTCCAAGTTCTCCAATGGATGATGACCATGGTGAAACTGCCGAGACAAACATTACAGGTGATTGTGATAATGCCGAAGGTGAAATTGCTATAGTTTCAGGGAAGAAAAGATCCATAGTGTGGAACCACTTTGAAAAGAAAAAGATAAAAGGGGAAGACAAAGCAGTTTGCAAATATTGTCATAAACCATTAGGAGGAAAAAGCACAAATGGGACTAAGC
>NW_020634040.1:0-440 GCF_003573695.1 Papaver somniferum
AGCAATTGGTGAATAATTTGTGGATGTGTAATACACCATTCTCTTCGTATGGATGTCCTCTTCAACATGTCCAAAATTCACAGCAATTGAAGAAACGAGCGAAGAGTTGTGGCCAAAACATTGGACCACATGCCAGCTGAAAATTTTCTGAAGGTCTCCTAGAAGTTTACTGTTTCGTCGATTTTGGATCCTAAACATGCTCAGAACCCAAAAATCTTCTTCGCTAAAGTTTGGAAATTTCCTGGGCATGAGGATACATGGGTATACCGCGAAAATCCAACATCGAACGAAGATTCTACAACAATTTCAATGAAGACCTAATTCTGAATTTTCTGATGACGAATTATGGTGAAATTCTTCGTTCATCCACATCTGAATCAGGAGCTACACCATCAACACAAAGCCGAACTTTATCTTCATCCGATAGTCTCATTTGCTGA
>NW_020634040.1:451-1000 GCF_003573695.1 Papaver somniferum
TTCATCCACATCTGAATCAGGAGCTACACCATCAACACAAAGCCGAACTTCATCTTCAACCGATAGTCTCATTTGCTGAAGTCGGCGGTGCTTATGCTGATAAGGGACGACTCACAGATGATCTAGAGACATACAAAGTACCAGCTTTCCAGCGTCTCCGAAAGGTTGATTCATCCCAGGATGAACATCTGCAAACGTCTTCATGTTTGACTTGATATTTTTTGAGTGTTAGCCGGAAGATCCAGAAGGGTGGTTGTAACCAGAAGTCACCACTATCTGAGGCGAAATACATGGAGTCATGGATATACCAACAACAAGCACGCGCTGAAACGGTAACAATCCAACTCTTACCTATTTACAATTTCACTAGCTGTAGTGATTATAACGTCAAAATTTCGAAAATTTGCTCGTTCCTTCAAACCTGCAAAGTCGAGCAAAATTCATTATTCAAAATCATGACTTGATTTTCATCAAACCGTGAACAACCCACATGAATTTTAACATTCACTGGTTTTTCAAAAATTGGACAGACGTCCATTTTACAATTGT
>NW_020634041.1:0-313 GCF_003573695.1 Papaver somniferum
AAAAAAAAAAAAAAAAAAAAAAAAAAAATCAGAAAAATACCAAAAATATCAAGTATTTATCAATTCCATCGTCTCTTGTTCCAAAAATAAAAAGAGAGTAGTCAATGTAAATAAGAGTCATGTAAAGAGTTATTTTGTTGTTTTTTTTTGTAATAAGCAAGGAAGGGTGTATGCCATTGATGTACAACGCGAGAATTGTGAAATACCTCCAACTCATTCACAATTCTCGTAAAGTCCGGACAGCTAGCTAGGTTTCGACCTCAGTTCTTAGCCTGAGAAACTATCTCTTGGTGATTAGTAGTCATAACTTCAG
>NW_020634042.1:0-1003 GCF_003573695.1 Papaver somniferum
CTAGATAAACTCATATTTAACAGAAAATTTTGAAAAATGTATTGTAATTACAATTAATATGTTCTAAGGCAATACGTCTAGTAAAAATTGCATTTCTATGTACGTTGATTTAAGAAAATATGAAGGAAGTCTAATTTCACAATAGAAGAAGGATGAATAACCATGCAAAACTAATCCAAATCCTAACAAATTTCATCTATATTGAATCAAATAGAAAGACAAAGCCAACACAAAATGAAAGAGTTCATAAAAATGTTGAATTTTATATACGTTAACTCAAAAAAGTCTACACATTTGGTTATAAGTCGGAAATTGATTTCTGAGACTAAATTGTAAACTAGATAAACTCATCTTTAACAGAAAAAGTTTGATAAATGTTTTGAAATTACAATTAATATGTTCTAAGGCAATACGTCTAGTAAAAATTGCATTTTTATGTAGGTTGATTCAAGAGAATATGAAGGAAGTCAAATTTCACAATAGAAGAAGGATGAAAGACCATGCAGAACTAATCCAAATCCTAACAAATTTCATCTATCTTGAATCAAACAGAAACACAAATCCAACACAAAAGGAAAGAGTTCATAAAAATGTTGAATTTTATATACGTTAACTCAAAAAAGTCTACACATTTCGTTATAAGTCGGAAATTAATTTCTGAGACTAAATTATAAACTACATAAACTCATCTTTAAAAGCAAAAGTTTGAAAAATGTATTGTAATTACAATTAATATGTTCTAAGGCAATACGTCTAGTGAAAATTGCATTTCTATGTACGTTGATTCAAGAAAATATGAAGGAAGTCAAATTTCACAATAGAAGAAGGATGAAAGACCATGCAAAACTAATCCAAATCCTAACAAATTTCATCTATCTTAAATAGAAAGACAAATCCAACACAAAAAGAAAGAGTTCATAAAATTGTTGAATTTTATATACGTTAACTCAAAAAAGTCTACACATTTCGTTATAAGTCGGAAATTGATTTCTGAGACTAAATT
>NW_020634043.1:0-252 GCF_003573695.1 Papaver somniferum
GGTTAAATCTTCTATTTTGCCTTGTTTAAGGAGTGTGTATAATTGTGTGGAAAAGAATACTAAGGTCTTAATTGGTGATGGTAGAGATACTTCTTTTTAATATGACATTTGGTTTGATAAGACTAGTATTGCTGAAGTGCTAAATGATTATTCTCTCGATGCAACAGTTAGAGTTAGTGATATTTTAAAGGATGGCCTTTGGGATATTCCTAGTCCGTCTTTTTTCTCTTTTTTTCTCTCTCCTCTTTGCTC
>NW_020634043.1:263-587 GCF_003573695.1 Papaver somniferum
TTTTTTGGTCTTGCTGAACCAAAAGTGGCGTGCTCAGCAAATTTTGGGAGGAGGCTAATTTCTGAAGGTTATTCTTCGTTTATTATTAATAATTCTGCTAATTCTAGTATTGCAAATCTTTGGGTTTGTTATAAGGATGGGATTCATGTTTCTGTAGTTAATTCTAGTAAACAAGCTATTACAATTGCGGTTGATGGTGTGTATATCTATTTTGTCCATGCTAGCTACATTCAAACTACTAGGCGCAGGCTTTGGCAGCAACTAGTTATGCAAGATTCAATTACACCTTGGCTGGTCATAGGTGATTTTAATTGTATTTTGCGT
>NW_020634043.1:598-1000 GCF_003573695.1 Papaver somniferum
CATGGATCTTTCTTCTCTGCCAAACCCTACTTTGAAAGATGGAAAACCTTCTATTGAGATTCTTAATGAATTATATCTGGAAGGATGTGCGTTATGGAAGTTTAGTCTTATTGGAAGGTTAGACTTCAAAGAACTTAACTTTTTTGACGTTAAAAAAAACCTAGAACTTCAATGGCAGCTGGGTGAAGGCCGGGTTCACTTTGTTCCGTTGAATAGAGGTTTCTTCATCATCAAGTTATTGTCGCAGGAGGATAAAGTGAAGATTTTACAGGCTGAACAATGGGTTTTTGCTCAACAGAAACTAAATCTCATGGAATGGTTTCCTAGTTTTGATGCTGACAAACAAGGATCTTCACGTTCCACAGTTTGGGTCAAGTTTTCTGGGATTCCAATGGAATTCTG
>NW_020634044.1:0-410 GCF_003573695.1 Papaver somniferum
TAGGAGGAGTATTAGATTTGTTATTATAATGTCAACAACGACATTTATGAATTGAATGTATACAAGTTATTGTGCTATTGAATTATGGAATCAAGCGTATGTGTAATGAATTCGTGTAATTTGTTTATCCATATGATGTAATAGTTTTATCACTAAAATTGACAAAGGGGGAGATTGTTAGAGCATAGCTTGGTTGAACCCACCAAGCGTTAATATGTCAAGTTTGGTTGTCATATGTTAGTGAACCAAAACTCATTTAAAGAGTCGCTTGATTATTTACAAGAGTCAACTTCGTATAGGTTAGCTTGAAAGCATTAGGATATGAGACATTACAAGTATTACGTGAAGACTCGAAGAATGTGAAGAAGTAAGGAGCTACAACGACGACATCATCCTTCCACTTGAGTTTA
>NW_020634044.1:421-1000 GCF_003573695.1 Papaver somniferum
AAGACTTGAAGAATGTGAAGAAGTAAGGAGCTACAACGACGACATCATCCTTCCACTTGAGGTTAGTAATATTTGACTTGAACTGTTTCATTCCCTAACGTATCTTTCAAGTCGTGCATATTGAAAACATAACTGCGAAGCTGTGAATGATTATACTCTAGTTAGACATAGTATTAAGGAATACAATACGAAGTATAAAGCTTATCTTTTGAACTTCGTATATAAGACATCGACATAATCGTATGAATGATATTGTGATTATGTATGGGTATGGGTGAAGATTTCATCCTAGGAAACAATGTTTTACATTCGTTTAAAGGAAGTACAATTCATAAAACTTGTTATATGAATCGAAAGGGAAATCGCTGGCTTATCGGTATTGTTATTCATTGCAAATCTTTGGATTACCAATATGTGTGTTTAGTATAACCGCTCATGAATTGCTTATGTTCTTGGTAAAATTATTCACGATGCCTGACTTATGTATTGGTATGACTTTTACTAGTGAAACCGATCTTAAGTAATCACCTGAGATGGTATGATCGATTTGTTGTAATTGGTATGACCAACTATAGACAT
>NW_020634045.1:0-439 GCF_003573695.1 Papaver somniferum
AATTGCACTTTGTACGTTAACAGGGTACTTGATATTGATCCCATTGGTTTCGGTTATCTGCGTACCTTTTATCAAGTGATCACTTTGTTGTTGTATTGTCTCGATTCCATATCCATAGACAATCACACAAAGTGTATTGGTTTTCTCCACTGTCCTTTGATATTTAATTCACGAGTTAGGCCAGTCCAGACTAACCATATATCAAGTGGACACTGTGTTAAAATATTCTTTGAGTGATTGTATCTCCAAGAGGTTTATACACAGTGGGTTTTGTATAGGTTGTGATCAAAATAAAAGATTGTGGTGTATTTGGGTACCCTCGTCTTTTCACAGAACTAGAGAGTACCCAGTACAACAGACTCAGTAGGTAATTATGTAATTCAGATATCGCGGGATCGTGCACAACGATACTCTATGTTGCAGGGGTGTTGACACAGGT
>NW_020634045.1:450-1000 GCF_003573695.1 Papaver somniferum
ATGTAATTCAGATATCGCGGGATCGTGCACAACGATACTCTATGTTGCAGGGGTGTTGACACAGGTCAATAAGCATTAGTTCCGCAAAAAATCATGGTATATCATTCTCACATTCATCAAAAACAGCAAGGGTTAAGAGACAAAACCGGTTTTAGGCACTATAGCAAAATGTCCTACTCCCCTTTCTCGTTTTCTTTGGTTTTCGCAGCAGTATTGCAGGTACCTGGATACTCAAAAGAGAATATCAGTACAAAGAATTTCGCAGGTAAACAAAGACAGGGAGTATCAATACTGCTTATAAACAACTCAAAGGATTTTACAGCGTAATAAAAATTTGAATTACCCTACTGATTTACTAACCAGGACAGATTAAGTTACCAGTGACAGGACAGTCTCAGTGGAACTTGATGAAACTAACAAAGACTGCAATGGGTTTCAGCAAGATTTCAAAAAGAATAGAGATGCGGTACAATATGCTCACCCACTGAGGATGTTTGATAGAATTTGAAAACGTTAGCTAGGTAACACCAACTACTATGCAAGAATCAGC
>NW_020634046.1:0-430 GCF_003573695.1 Papaver somniferum
TTCAACTTCACCGGCATGGTTGGACGGCATAGATCGTCCCATGGACGGTTGGACAAACGTTGTCCTGCACACCGGCGGGCCCCCTTCACGCCTGCATAATCGACCACCTCACGACCTAGCCAGGGAGAAGCAAACGCTCGCCCAAAGTTCGGCCGGCGTGATGCTTTAAGGGTCGCAGGAAATTCCACTAAAGGTCTTAAATTGATCACGACCATCCAACCTCACCAGCATGTTTGGATGGCTTAGATCAGACCCATAGCCGTCAGGCAGGTATTGGCATGTTCACCACCGGCCCAATGTGGGCCCCACATGGTCGGCCTCCCCAAAAGAGGAGCGTAGCTTGCCAATTCGTCTAGCGAAAGTAGCGTGGACATGAAACCCTAATTAGGGTTTGCGGCATATCACATGTGTCGCAAATTAGTCGTGACCA
>NW_020634046.1:441-1000 GCF_003573695.1 Papaver somniferum
AAAGTAGCGTGGACATGAAACCCTAATTAGGGTTTGCGGCATATCACATGTGTCGCAAATCAGTCGCGACCATCCATCTTCGCAGGCATAGATGGAGGGTGTAGATGTAGACTCAAAGGGTCCCAAGCATGTCAACACAATCGTCGTGGGCCCGTCTACATGCGTGACCAATCGGCCAAGGCCGACCATGGCTAGATGCCTATTCGTGCGCCCAAACTAGGCATGGTCGCGCGGTTCCAATTGCAAATCAATCTCGACCACTCAACTTTTCCGGAAAAATCGAGTGGCTTAGATCACATCTCCATGGGAAAGTGAGGTATGGACGTGTACATCAGCAAGCCATCTACACGTATGCCCGGTCGAAATTTCCAAAAACATCTCCCATGCATGGATTCGACCAAGCTGAAAGAAGGTACTTGCGCACCTCCTAAACTCTAATCTGACGGTCGCAGATGTGGGTCGCAAGTCATCTCGTCCGTCCAACTTCGCCAGCTTGGACGGACAGCCTAAAACAAGAGTTAGGCAACCAGTGAGGCATCACCACGATCACCGTCCACCA
>NW_020634047.1:0-548 GCF_003573695.1 Papaver somniferum
ATGAAAGCAAAAGCGTCTGCGAGTCTGTTATCCTTCCTTGAAATGTGCCTCCATTTTATCTTTGGGATTTTCGCTGACAATTCTTCAACGAGTTTCTTGTATTTCTTCAAGGATGGTTCATTTGTAGTGTACTCTCCCTTTATTTGGCGAATAACTAGCTGCGAATCACTAGTGATCCTGGCATTTTATAGTTTCATTTCTATTGCGAACTTTGAGGCATGTACCACAGCTTCATATTCCGTTTCGTTATTAGTGGATGCGAATTCCAATCTGAATGAAAAATCCATCTTCGCTCCTTCTAGCGAAATTAAAACAATTCCAACCCCATTGCCTTCCCCATTTGATGATCCATATACCAATATCTCCATCTATTTGGTTCTGTTAATAAGTCTTTTGGATCTCCATGTTCTTCTTCTATATCCATCATCTCCTCCACCGTTTCATCATCTTCTAAAGGAAATTATGCTAAGAAATCTGCGATAACTTGTGATTTTGGTGAAGATAATATTTCATACTTGATTTCGAAATGTCCTACTTGTGCATTCCAT
>NW_020634047.1:557-1000 GCF_003573695.1 Papaver somniferum
TGCTAAGAAATCTGCGACAACTTGTGATTTTGGTGAAGATAATATTTCATACTTGATTTCGAAATGTCCTACTTGTGCATTCCATTTCTCCACCCTACCTGATCTTTTTGAATTCTTCATCACTGATTCAATTGGTACTTTTGTTAGCACCCTTATTTTGTGTGATTGAAAATATATGCAAAGTTTAAATGTTGCGTATACTAATGCTAAAATTAGCTTCTCAATTTTTGAATAATTCCTCTCTGCAGCATTAAATGTTTTGCTGATGTAATAAATGGGCTTTTCCACTCCTGCGTCCGTTCGCAATAACACAGCGCTTAAAGCATGTGATGTTGTTGCAAGATAGATCAATAGTTCTTCTCCTGGTTCTTCCTTTTATAAAATAGATGTATTCATAAGATGTTCTTTGATCCCTTGAAAAGCTTTTTCACATTCATCCGTCC
>NW_020634048.1:0-639 GCF_003573695.1 Papaver somniferum
AAAGAAAAAATTTATTTTCCATGGATCATGTCACGGTTTTGTTTACAAAAATATTTTTCGTGGACAGGCCACGATCTTACATAAAAAAAAAATCTCTTTTCCTTCGTATTGTCATCTGTCTTTAAAACGAAGGTTTATTTCAATTTTTTGAAAGCTCACACCTGATAAGATAAAGTTTTGATTTACATGAAAGTTCATAAACAAAATTTTATCATTGGACACAAGTCCACAAATAAAAAAAAAAAACTTTTCTCCTTCGTACTATCATCATTCTTTAAAACGAGGGTTTATTTCGGTTTTATGAAAATTCACTCTTTTATGATAAAACCTTGGTTCACATGAAAGCTCATAAACTATGTTTTATCACTGGACCTAGGTATACATATATTAAAAAAAAATCCCTCCTAAATCAGGGATTATTATTAGTTTTCAAAACTAACGATCAAACGAACATACGTTTTCAAAAACGAGGGTTTTCAATGAAACTCACACTCATATATGCACATGTATATAATTTTATTGTGATCAAGGCATGAACAACTCATGAAAATCATTAACATCAGCAAAAAAAGGGGGGGGGGGGGGGGGCTTACCGGTCGGCGGCTGGAAGTTGGCCGGACGGATGATCTGCGGAGACTG
>NW_020634048.1:650-1000 GCF_003573695.1 Papaver somniferum
GGGGGGGGGGGGGGGGGGGGGGGGGGGCTTACCGGTCGGCGGCTGGAAGTTGGCCGGACGGATGATCTGCGGAGACTGACGGCGACAAAGTTCCAGCAAAGTTTCTACTTTCTTCCTCTGCTCGAACGTGAAGGAGATGGAGAGATCAAGGTGCTGGTCGTAAGGTGAAATTAAAAAAAAAAGGATTAACTCCTTTTATATCAAATTTTATTTCCAAAATCTAATTTCACGAGGATTTCCTTATTGGGCCCGGCCCGTGAATCCTAAACGACCAAGGTCCCGGTTCAACACCAATTTATGCTCATCGAATGATGCTCTATCATGCCACTGGGATCTTCACTCAAGTCATG
>NW_020634049.1:0-513 GCF_003573695.1 Papaver somniferum
CCATCGAATGAGCAATACTTGCTCACTTCATCGTAAGAACTATACCTCTGTCTCATGACATGTTCAATTCATGAGTTTCAGAACATCATGTTCAACTCAGCAACTACATGGACTCATCGTCCCATCAAACCACGAAGTCATCAATTGACTAACAAACCACGAGACGTCAATCGTGTCACTTGGGGGGATATCACTTAGGGTTTTGGTCTGGCGGTCTACGGCACGTGTGTTCAAACACACGATGGAATGTGAGCAAGTCGTGCAATCAGTTGAAGGAATTCACGAGGTAGTGGGTGGAAAATCGACCAAGTCTCCACACGTTGAGCAACTGGTTTCAAACACGATCTCCACTTCCCCACTCCTTGATTCCATCAATTGTCACACTTCATGGGATCATGGTGTCTAAAATTCCAACAATATAAATAAGTCTCTGAATCATGATTGAATCAGCATCAACAATATCATTAATCTCACATCTCATCGACAACACGAGATCATCAACTCATCAATTGA
>NW_020634049.1:564-1000 GCF_003573695.1 Papaver somniferum
AGATCATCAACTCATCAATTGAGCAACTACTCTCAATTGAGCAATTTCAATCATTCAGAGCTTATCATATTCAGAATTCACACACCCACAATCTTTGATTACCATTGATTCCACACATTTCCCAGCTTCCCTCCCACAGATCAACCCATCCTCTCTTGTGACCGAATTTACTGTGGAACGGTCATTGTCTTGATTTAGGCCGGAGTACTACAGATTGAACTCTCGAATCTAAAGAACCCCCTTTGCAGCGGTGCATCTGTGTGAGGTTTAACATTTCACTTGGTTCGAGGAGTCTCCTCCATACGATCGTCTCCTCAATTCCTTAAAAACCAGCAAATCGTTTTTCCCCATCTACAGATTGGCAACCACATTGGGAGATTAATCTCTCGGTTGCAATCTCAAGATTTCACAAGATGGTTGATCTTAGGTCACGCAC
>NW_020634050.1:0-315 GCF_003573695.1 Papaver somniferum
TCATGACTTTCGTCACTAGGTGAAGATAAACCTGATTAAAGCGAAACGCTTTACCAACACACGATTTCGAGATAAAAGATAAGCAATGAATACTCAGCTCGAAATGTCAAGTGTGTATTATCTAGTCTATATAGCATACGACTTTTGTCTCATAAGAAGTAGGAGATAGAATGGATAGACTTTTGAGTGATAGATAAGTTCAAGTCTCCACATACCTTTTTGTTGATGAAGTTCCACGGTTCTTTGTATAGATATTCGTCATTGTATGATGAATCGCCATGAAGTCCTTGATCTTAACTACACTTTTCCTATCGA
>NW_020634050.1:408-1000 GCF_003573695.1 Papaver somniferum
TCCGAGACTTAGATATGTAGGCTAGAAATCAAGACTCATAGTTTTGATCACTAACATTGACAAACATGCTTGAGATAGCAACGCATGCGAGGTTGACCGAGCTATGCTCTAACAATCTCCCACTTTGTCAATTTTAGTGACAACACTATTAATACATATGGAATACAAAAAAGATAAACTTTAGGGCTCCTATTCCATATTATAATCTTCAACGTTTCTTGAAAACTTCGTCCTTCCAAGTACTCCAATGATCCCAAAGGTTGTAAGTTTAGCATCACCGTTGTTGAAGATCCGTAGCTATAACAATGAGAGAAATCGAGATTCTCGATCATTATTATACAGTGTCATAGTATTATTATGTAACATCAAAGTCCAATTGTATCACGACTTTAACAATAATACTACGGTGATATGTATCACTCCCCCTTAGTCAATACTCCATCTCGATCATGGAAACCACTCCCCCTTACACAATGATCCGAAAACCATATGTATTTGTAGTGTGAACTACAATATTTCTCCCCCTTTTTGTCAATAAAATTGGCAAAGGTACAAGAACGGGATCATAATGAAATTTCCACAAGAGACATTT
>NW_020634051.1:0-456 GCF_003573695.1 Papaver somniferum
AAATCCTACACTACACCCCTCATAAGATTTCATGAACATTCAACTCATTTTAGATTAACAATCTTAATTTTATTGATGAATCTTTGAACAATCTTACCAGAAAAGATAAAGGAATCAAGAATAACCACTGCTCTAGATTTTCTCTCTCCTATTTACTTGCTTCTCCCTCAGAAAAGATCTCTCTCCTTCCTTTACAACTGAACGACTATTTATAGTAAATTACATAGTGGATGACAGCTAATCTGTCCTTTATTTTCGGATATGGTTTGCGACATTCTCGCAACCTTACAAATGTTAATCTCGCAAACTCTCTAATTTTCGCAGGACCATCACATTTTTCTCATGATTTAGCTGACGTCGTTTATTATGTCATTTCTGAAATTGTTCTGCGACACTGTTGTGTTGTGTTGTTGATAATTTCGCTGAGGCATTACTGCTGCCAGATTCTGATCCTAC
>NW_020634051.1:467-1000 GCF_003573695.1 Papaver somniferum
TTGTGTTGTGTTGTTAATAATTTCGCTGAGGCATTATTGCTGCGAGATTCTGATCCTAAATCTTGCCTCTTCTCATATCTTCTCTGCGAAGTAGAGAACGATGTGAGAAATGCCGCAGCTGTCCATCTCTTCATATTCTGCATTTATCACACGTATCCTTTCTTCCATCTATTTCTTGACACGTCTTCTGTAACCGCTACTTTTTAACCGCTCACGTTTTTTCGTATTAATGGTGTTCTTCGAATAAAAAAAAATCTTCTCTATATATTCTTCTTACTCTTCTTTACATTTTATTTTTACTTTCTCTTCTCTTTTTATTCGCTTATCTCTGCAACTCTATTGTTCTTCCATAAATTCTGCCACTGCAACTTTTTCTTTTTTCTTCTTCTTTTAATCTTTTTAATTTCTTCTTCATCTCCATACTGTTCCCTCTGTAGATATTCATTGTTCGTAACTTTCTTCCTTTTTAATTTTTACAATTAATCTTCCTGCTGGTGTTTTCCATGGATTCATCGAGGTTAGTTTTCTTTTTT
>NW_020634052.1:0-399 GCF_003573695.1 Papaver somniferum
CTGCGATTTTGTCGCAATGACAAGAGGTGGCAAAATAAGACCTTTAACTAGGAAGGCAAAATAAGACCGCATAAGAAAATGAGTAAGCAAGTAAGCTTGCGAGAATGATTATATATAAGCAAACAAGCTTGCGAATATGTACATGGAAATGAAACTGAGGCAGTGAAAATGCCGCAGACTTGATATTATGATCATATTGTTATGAGATACTAATAGTGCAGGAAAAAGAAAAGATGAAACACATGTAAGAACTTGTGAGGAACAATAACTACATGAATAGGAATGCATACACTAAAGAAAAAGCCAGAGAAATGGAGAATGGAGGCAATTTAAAGCTACATCAATTTTAGCGTGCAAAATGAGCTAAGTAACACAAACATTAGCTATACATTGCAATAG
>NW_020634052.1:599-997 GCF_003573695.1 Papaver somniferum
CATCTTCAAACTAGATCTTCATAGTTCGTGATCTTCTTCGAGACAATCTCCCTACTATCATTTTTCATGGATTCATCAAGGTTAGTCTTCTCTTTTCTTCCTTATAAGTTTTGCTGAAATTTCTATATTTGAACTTAATCTTGTTTATCGCCTTATGTTATTTATGTGATTCTCATACTCTTGTTATTTCAGCAAAAGCGGCTTCAACACTAAATTTTACAGTTCAGAACCCTAACAATCCCAAATCACAGCATAAAGTTGTCGCACACAAAAGAAAGTCTGCGAATGAGAAGGTAGTAAGAAACACTATCTTTTTCTAATAACAATATTGTTGCCTCTGTTTCTTATCTAGATTGTTATTCGGAGGGTGATAAAGATCTTCATAAACCTCACAAGAA
>NW_020634053.1:0-829 GCF_003573695.1 Papaver somniferum
AGACTAAATTGTAAACTAGATAAACTCATCTTTAACAGAAAAAGTTTAAAAAATGTATTGTAATCACAAATAATATGTTCTAAGGCATTAAATCTAGTAAAAAGTGCATTTCTATGTACGTTGATTCAAGAAAATATGTAGGAAGGAAAATTTCACAATAGAATAAGGATGAAAGACCAAGAAGAACTAATCCAAAATCCTAAAAATTTCATCTATCTTGAATCAAATAGAAAGAAAAAGCCAACACAAAAAGAAAAAGTTCATAAAAATGTTGAATTTTATATACGTTAACCTAAAAAAGTCTATAAACTTCGTTATAAGTCGGAAATTTATTTCTGAGACTAAATTGTAAACTAGTTAAACTCATCTTTAACAGAAAAAGTTTGACAAATGTATTGTAATCACAAATAATATGTTATAAGGCATTACGTCTAGTAAAAATTGCATTTCTACGTACATTGATTCAAGAAAATATGAAGGAAGGCAAATTTCACAATAGAAGAAGGATGAAGGACCAGGCAGAACTAATCCAAATTCTTACAAATTTCATCTATTTGAATCAAATTGACATACAAAGCCAATACAAAAATAAAGAGTTCATAAAAATGTTGAATTTTTTATACGTTAACCTAAAAAAGTCTACAAGCTTCGTTATAAGTCGGAAGTTGATTTCTGAGACTAAATTGTAAACTAGATAAAATCATCTTTAACAGAAAAAGTTTGAAAAAATGTATTGTAATCACAAATAATATGTTCTAAGGCATTAAATCTAGTAAAAATTGTATTTCTATGTTCGTTGATTCAAGAAAATATGAAAGAAGGCAAATTT
>NW_020634054.1:0-1000 GCF_003573695.1 Papaver somniferum
ACGTCCGACCGACCAAATCAAATCGGAAGTGCCTCATCTCTCCGTGCTCATGGGATGACACTCTATCAAACTATCATAGTCCTCACCCGAACATTTGCTCGTCCATGACACCATTTGGGCAAATTGAGGATTCTGAAAACACCTTTGTAGACTGAGTTCAACCACCGATCTCATCAACTGAAAATCACCATTTAATGCTTACTGCGGAACATGACAGTCCCTCACTAAGCAGAGGACTTAATGTTGATGGTGGATTTTCAACAAAGGGAAAAACCGTAAAATCATGAAGCATGTTTTTGACACGGCTTTCAGGCATGCAACAATTCATATTTTACGAATCCATGATGAATATGTTCTCGAAAAACCCCACTAGCTGAGCAATTCGATCCCTGGCATTTCATCATGACCTCTATGCAGAATAACATAATTGGTCGGTTATCCGTAGATTGAGAGCTTAACGCCTTCAGGACGTCGGTGACACTCACCGTTCCCTGACTATGTGGAGAGACCGTGTATAGATTCAGGCGGTTCTCCGTAGATTGAGAGCAATAACGCCTTCAGGTCGTAAACAACACCGTGACTCCCTGACTATACACCATTCAGAATGGATGTGACGCTTTAACTGGATAATATTCTTTCTGCAATAGATTAATTCTGTCGCGACATTCACCACTGAATTCCCAGAATAATCTATTATTGCTCCTATTCCATGGTCGAATCCACGGCCTGATCCCATGGATGGCAATAACAATTGCTCTGATTCCATTATCGAATCCACGGCTTGATCTCATAGAATGGCAATAAAACTACTACATTATCTCGTTATTCCGATTTCATGATCGAATCCACAGTTGATCTCATGAAATGATGATAGATAATTTTGATTACTCTGATTCTATGGTCGAACCCATGATCCCATAGGAAGGTAATGCGTGCTTTATTATTCTGAATTCGTAGTCGAATCCACAGCTGATTCTATGAATTAATAATAAACAACTAT
>NW_020634055.1:0-197 GCF_003573695.1 Papaver somniferum
CGGACCAGTTAGACCAATCGGAATAAGTATTAACACTTGGATAGCAATATGCGTGTGTTCTCCCTGTTTCCGTCGCCTAAGCAAGCATGGAATGCAGGACCCGTGGGAACTATCGTGTAATCTGCTGACAAGAAGCATGCGCTTGGATCCAAACGATCTACTCATGCCGTTAAGTTAAAAAAAATAAAAAAAAGTAA
>NW_020634055.1:397-797 GCF_003573695.1 Papaver somniferum
AATTTTTCTCGAGGACTAGCAAATAATAAGTTTGGGGGTGTTGATAGACGCATTTATGTGTCTAATATGTCTCTATTGTATGTATTGTTAGTGCTCAATTTTGTATTTATTGTGTTCTTTTATATCTTTGTAGGAATTTTTAGATAAATAAGCCCTTGCGGCGAAATGGGCTCAAAAAGCAGTGTTTTACACCCCGGAGAAATGTATCGTAGGCACCCCAGAAATGCACCGGAAGAATCCCAGAAATGTCCCGGAGGAACCCCAGAAAAATTACTGTTTCAGCCCCAAAAATTACTATTTCCACCCAAATTGCTAAGGGGACACCACTGTTTGCTAAGGGGACACCATATTCACGATTCAAAAAAAATGAATTTGGCGGGAAGAAAACATGCAGACGCTG
>NW_020634056.1:0-460 GCF_003573695.1 Papaver somniferum
GGACGATCTTCATCAATAATTTCAATAATAAAAGCAGGAGCATCATCATTTATAGTAGGAACATCAGCATAAGCAGGAACATCAGCATCCTAAACGCTACTGATTACAGCGTCCAGAGGGACACCAGGAATAACATCAGCATAAATAGGAACATCACCATTGTCAACACTACTGACAACAGAACTAATTACAGCGTCGAGAGGAACACCAGGAACAATAGTTATTCCGTCCACAGTAATGATAATCCTCAATTTACGAGGACCAGCCTTGGTTTAGTTATTCTCCCATTGTTTCTGGTTGATCTGGACTGTCTCCCTCAGAACTTAGAATTTCGATAGGTTCGTCTGGGTTAATTCTAACAAGTCTGTTTGTTTGGTCTCTGTAGGTCACAATCATGTCCTAGTAGGTACCTTAACTAACATGTTGGTCAGACAGAGCAATCGGAAACAATTTGGCCCAC
>NW_020634056.1:660-1000 GCF_003573695.1 Papaver somniferum
TTTACGAGAATTGTGAATGTTCACCCAATGAGTTGGTGATATTTCAGTTTACCCGCGTTATACATCGATGGCTGCACCCTCCTTGCTTATTACAAGACTATTTACAACAAAAAGATAACTCTTTACATGACTCTTATTTACATTGATTACTCTCTTTTATTTTTGGAACAAGAGAGAACTATAGTCTTTAACATGACAAAACATAGAATAAATAAATACTTGATATTTTTTTTTTGAAGAAAAACTTTGATCTTTACAACATCATGACACTTTTGATACATGAACAAAAAGAAAAACATAATTACATGACTCTTAGCAAGGGGTGGCCCTTATCGAATGC
>NW_020634057.1:0-453 GCF_003573695.1 Papaver somniferum
AAGCCTCTAGACATGTAATTTGTGCAGGAAATATTTTTTCTGAAAATTTTCTATTAAAGGGGAGTCTTTCTGTTTCATGATTTGGTCTTTATCATATAGTTCCGACATCTAACGAATCCTGCGGACTTCCTTGAGTCATTTGTGTTTATGGTATTTTATTCAAATTTTGCGATGATTGTCTAGCTTAAAGAAGATCCCATAATCGTTGAGAAGTTATTAACTTCTTAGCTTAAAGAAGATCCCAAATTTTCCATTATCTAGCTTATGGAAAGAATGATATAAGGTTTTCAACCGTTAATAACTTCTCAACGATTATGGGATCTTCTTTAAGCTAGATAATCATCGCAAAATTTGAATAAAATACCATAAACACAAATGACTCAAGGAAGTCCGCAGGCTTCGTTAGATGTCGGAACTCTATGATCAAGACCAAATCATGAAACAGAAAGACTC
>NW_020634057.1:464-1000 GCF_003573695.1 Papaver somniferum
CTCGGGATTCGTTAGATGTCGGAACTCTATGATCAATACCAAATCATGAAACAAAAAGAGTCCCCTTTAATAGAAAATTTTCATAAAAAATATTTCCTGCACAAATTACATGTCTAGAGGCTTGAGAGTCGAAAAAAGCTTGCATTTTGGATGCATTGACTCAAGGAAGGCCAGTGACTTCGTTAGAAGTCGAAATCCTTTTTTTAAAACCAAACTATAAACTAGATAAACTCATTTTTATTATAAATTTTCTTAAAAATGATTGTGGTAAAAAATAATACATTTAAAAGCTCTACATGTTATCCAATTGCATTTCTACGTATGTTGATTCCAAAAATAAAGAGGGAAGTCATCCCTTAAATTGAAAATAAGGATGAAACACCAATTGCTAAGCGTCCAAATCCTAAAAAATTTCTTGTATACTGTGGGAAACTGAAAGACAGAGGTAACAGAAAATAATGAGGTCATTCCCACTTCGTATGAAGAAGTTATTAACAAAATAGTCGAAAAAGAGATTACACAAACCCTTGGGGGAC
>NW_020634058.1:0-430 GCF_003573695.1 Papaver somniferum
CGTTCACAAGCTGTGTTGGAGCGCAAATTGTTTCTCGGCCACCCGCCAACTTTTGTAAATAAATACGTGTCTTTGTGAATAACTGTTTAAACAATAATTATTTAATTTAACTAGTTCACCAACACGGACCACGGTAGGGAAATCTCTCTAGATCATTTTCCAAACACGTTACGAGCGTTCCGGAGAAATAAGGCTGACTTATCTGACTGCCATGATAACTATGGATTTACATAAAATGGAAACAAATTTAATTAATACAATAATGATTAATTTGAAAAATGAATAGGGTCATTTACATGGATTCATTTTTTCAATACAATATTTGTTAGTTTGAAGGTTTAAGGAAACGATTATTGGGGTTTACATGAGAGATAGATTTTGGATGATTTACCGGTAAACAATGAAGGGAGCTATGCTTATACTTTGGATT
>NW_020634058.1:630-1279 GCF_003573695.1 Papaver somniferum
CAAACACCAATTGCTAAGCGTCCAAATCCTAAAAATTTTCCTTTATACTGTGGGGAACTGAAAAACAGAGGTAACAGAAAAAGAATGAGGTCATTCCCACTTCGTATGAAGAAGTTATGAGAAAAATAGTCGAAAAAATGATTACACAAACCCTCGGGGACAAAGAGAGTTATATAGGTAGACAATATTTATAATAAGGGTTATTTTGAGTTTGGTGCCTATAAAATGGCACACCTTTGCCTTTGCTACCTAACTTTGTCGGAATTTGAGTTTGGTGTGGGTCCCAACCAAGCAGTTGACTTAACGGATGACTGGTGGACCGTTCACAAGCTGTGTTGGAGCACAACTTGTTGCTCGTCCCCCGCCAACTTTTGTAAATAAATACGTGTCTTTGTGAATAATTGTTTAAACAATCATTATTTAATTTAACTAGTTCACTAACACGGACCACGGTAGGGAAATATCTCTAGATCATTTTATAAACACGTTACGAGCCTTACAGAGAAATAAGGCTGACTTATCTGACTGCCATGATAACTATGGATTTACATAAAATGGAAACAAATATAATTAATACAATAATGATTAATTTGAAAAATGAATAGGGTCATTTACATGGATTCATTTGTTCAATACAATAATGGTTAGT
>NW_020634058.1:1479-1813 GCF_003573695.1 Papaver somniferum
AGGGAAGTCATCCTTTACATTGAAAATAAGGATGAAAATCCAATTGATAAGCGTCCAAATCCTAAAAATTTTCCTGTATACTGTGGGGAACTGAAAGACAGAGGTAAAATAGTCGAAAAAGATATTACACAAAACCTTGGGGGACAAAGAGAGTTATATAAGTAGACAATATTTATAATAAGGGGTATTTTAAGTTTGGTGCCTATAAAATGGTACACCTTTATCTTTGGTACCTAACTTTGTCGGAATTTGAGTTTGGTGTGGGTCCCAATCAAGCAGTTGAATTAACGGATGACTGGTGGACCGTTCACAAGCTGTGTTGGAGCGCAAATTG
>NW_020634058.1:1824-2000 GCF_003573695.1 Papaver somniferum
AGTTTGGTGTGGGTCCCAATCAAGCAGTTGAATTAACGGATGACTGGTGGACCGTTAACAAGCTGTGTTGGAGCGCAAATTGTTGCTCGGCCACCCGCCAACTTTTGTAAATAAATACGTGTCTTTGTGAATAACTGTTTAAACAATAATTATTTAATTTAACTAGTTCACCAACA
>NW_020634059.1:0-576 GCF_003573695.1 Papaver somniferum
ACGGTTGCAAACCTTATCTCCTTCTTTCCGTGTTTTATTATAGGTAATCTATGACCTTTTTAAAAGATTGTAAGTTTATTATTAGAAGGGATATTTTGAGTTTGGTGCCTATAAAATGGTACACTTTCGCGTTTGGTGCCTAACTTTGTCAATATCTGAGTTTGGTGCCAAGTCAACGAATTGGCGTTGATTGACCGTGTTAACCATCAAATTTAGAGTTAAAAATGTGAAATGTCTAATAAAATTCTAAATTCCGTTTTATTCACTAATTGCGCCTTATCTTCTACATACTCCATGTTTGAGAAATGAGAGTTGTTGATTTTCATTCACGGGGTTTTAGGTTCTACTCTTAATACCATTGCCATTTTCTTTCATTGCTAATATCAAATCACACACTGAGCTACTGTTATTTTCTCATATGAAGACCTCTTTACACAAAATTAAATCCAAAGTATAAGCATAGCTCCCTTCACTGTTTACCCGTAAATCATCCAAAATCTATCTCTCGTGTAAACCCCAATAATCGTTTCCTTAAACCTTCAAACTAACCATTATTGTATTGAAAAAATGAATCCA
>NW_020634059.1:587-982 GCF_003573695.1 Papaver somniferum
TCGTTTCCTTAAACCTTCAAACTAACCATTATTGTATTGAACAAATGAATCCATGTAAATGACCCTATTCATTTTTCAAATTAATCATTATTGTGTCAATTAAACTTGTTTCCATTTTATGTAAATCCATAGTTATCTTGGCAGTCAGATAAGTCAGCCTTATTTCTCTGGAACGCTCGTAACGTGTTTGAAAATGCTCTAGAGAGATTTCCCTATCGCCGTCCGTGTTGGTGAATAGTTATATTAAAAAAATTATTGTTTAAACAATTACTTACAAAGACACGTATTAATTTACAAAAGTTGGCGGGGGGGGGGGAGCAACAAGTTGTGCTCAAACACATCTTGTGAACGGACAACCAGTCATCCGTTAAGTCAACTGCTTGATTGGGACCCAC
>NW_020634060.1:0-188 GCF_003573695.1 Papaver somniferum
CGGGAAAGGCAACCTTGCCCTAGTCTAGGCCTTCCCTCAAAGCACAAAAGTCTAATGACCCAAGGGTCATGCCCTTATAGCCAATTCTTTGGTATTTAAGTCTAAAACTCTTTATATTTTAGTCAATGTGGGACTATTGTTTTATCTATTCAAAATAAAAAACAATTAATGGGCAATAGGTCTAGGGA
>NW_020634060.1:388-1000 GCF_003573695.1 Papaver somniferum
ATTTTGGTTTTCTTGGAACGAGGAGTGGCCACCTTGGCCAAACACCCCCACACTTTAAAGTATGCATATGACGGTTGTCTTCCTTTCCATAACTCATATGGAGTTTTTTCGGATTTCTTAAGGTTCGAAGGTATCCCTGAACTAGCTAACATAGCGTTCACCATATCTATGAGTGTTCGGTTTTTCCTTTCAGCTACTCCATTCGACTCAGGTGGTGCAGTAGTTTCATGAATGATGCCATTAAGTTTGCAAAATCAGAATTCTCCTATAGGTATCACATACTCACCGCCTCGGTCCGACCTAAGAGTTTTAATAGTAACACCTCTTTGGTTTTCTACTTCAAGTTTATATAATTTGAAAGCGTCTANNNTAGGGGAGTTGTACTACGTTCAACCTTTTTGTTAAAGGGTTTTCTAGCATATTTAGATTCAACACAAATTTCGCATTTATGACCTCTGTCAATGTTTATTTTAGGAATGCAGCCTAATTTAGCAAGTCTTTCAATAGATTTGAAATTAACATGTCCTAGTCTATCATGACAAACATGTGAGGAGTCACAAACATAAGCAGAAGAAGATGCATTATCATTCAAGTTCAAAGAAAGTACACTAA
>NW_020634061.1:0-302 GCF_003573695.1 Papaver somniferum
AGCTGAAAAGACGCAACAGTGGGAATCCATCCGTGAAACCAGAAAGACTACATCCGAAGCAAAGGCTTTTAGGATTGAAGCGGATTTCGAGGGAAGAGCAAACATGGCATCAATAGTTAGGTAATTAGAAGAGTTAGAACTACATAAAAATTCAAAACGTTCCACCACTACTCTCCGAGAACATGTCGCTTCGGCTGTATGTGCCGCTTGTAACGATCCCAACCATCAATTCCAAAATTGTCCCGATTTGCTTGCAGTCCAGGAATCTAGGCTTGAACAGGCACATGCCATGTTTCAAAAAC
>NW_020634061.1:390-1000 GCF_003573695.1 Papaver somniferum
CACAACCCTTATTCACAGACCTATAATCCAGGATGGAGAAACCACCCTAACTTTTCATGGTCAAAAGGACCCACTCAGGGAGGACCATCTCAACCCAATCAGAGCTATCAAATCAATCAGGGATATCAGAACAATCAAGGTTATCAACACCCGAGAAACCCTCAACAACAATCATATCCTCAACACAATACCGACAAGAGATTATCCACCCTAGAGGAAATGTTCCAGAGTTTGATGCAAAGTCAGAAAAATCTAGATCAAAAGATGGATCAAATGTGTGAGAGAGAAAAGGGTAAACTTCCGAGCCAACCCCAACAAAATCCAAAGAGGATATTTCAAACAGGCACAACATCCTGCACTGAAACCTCACCCGATCAAGTCCATGCCATTACCACCCTCCGAAGTGGTAAAGTCATCGAGAACAACGTGGGCGAACCTAATGAATCTGATACAAATTCCACGCTGTCTCCACAACCCCAGAAAACCAAAGAATCTGAGCAAGTTGGAAAGCCTGACAATTCTACTGCTGTGAATGTCCCTTTGCCAACTCATTCTCCTGTTGCCCCATTTCCTCAAAGATTGATCTATCAACAGAAAAGTACCCATTACA
>NW_020634062.1:0-368 GCF_003573695.1 Papaver somniferum
ACGCGAACCCAAGCTTAAAATTTGGAATAGAACGAGACCGATAGGGTAACGAGCTTAATAGGAAACTCGTTCGAAAAATATTGGTTGCTCTTTAAGCACACTCCAAAGTTCATGATGGTTTCTGTGAGTTGAATGCGTGACTGCGCCGCCTTGTGATAGCGGTGAGGCCTTGGGTATCAAAGCTCCACTAAGCTTCCCTCGCCTCTATTCAACTTACTTTGACTCGGATTGATTCCAGAGGGTTTTGCTCAAATTACAACGAATTCCCTTTCGAAAGATAGAAGCTGGTCTAGAAACAATCTAAGTGGATCCATCATGCTTTTTGTTTGCTAGAATTTATAGGTTTGATTTGGTCGAGTCAGCCTTGT
>NW_020634062.1:379-1000 GCF_003573695.1 Papaver somniferum
TAGAAATTCTCGTTATCAAGAGACGTCTTCGGAAATGACTCTTGGTGAATATATGCGTGGGCAGCGATATATGGATACTCCAACTTTTATTGAGGAATCACCTCTAACGATCTATGAGAAATATTATAAACATAGACCATGTAGTTGGGAACAAAGCTTGAGAATTCGTGAATATCAAAAATTATATTGTGATGATGATGAGGAGGAGGAGGATGGTGATGATTATAATGATATTTCTAGTTCAAATCCAAATAATTTTAATAATTATTTACCTATTCAAAAGGACGAGGATTTGACTAGAAATACCCCCGTTTTAGACGATGATTACGAAACCGATGATGGTTTAGAGGAACCAGTTTATCTTGAGAGTACTGTTTTCGAGTCAAACGATTTAGAAACAATAGTCTTAGATGAACTCGTAGAGATTAGCGGGGATGAACCTGACTTAGAAAAATCAATCGCCCACTTTCAGGAATCTGATGACCTAGAAATTAGGGAGATTATGACCAGTCTACCTAGAGACGCCGAAAACTCTAAGTTTGGGGGTGATTATCATTCTCCATGTTCTTTAACTCTTACAAAAATCCCTCACGTGGGACTTGACATCAATGCCTCAACCAT
>NW_020634063.1:0-177 GCF_003573695.1 Papaver somniferum
ACTTTAGTGCTAAGAAGACTGCTGCTAAGATATTGCAGTGTGGATTCTATTGGCCTTCGTTGTTTAAAGACTCCAATAGTTACTGTCTTACTTGTGAGCGTTGTCAGAAATTAGGAACCATTTCCCGTAGGAACATGATGCCCTTGAACCCTATATTAGTTGTTGAGGTCTTTGATG
>NW_020634063.1:188-344 GCF_003573695.1 Papaver somniferum
CGAGGATTTGACTAGAGATACCCTCGTTTTAGACGATGTAGTATTTCCTGTTTACAAAGCCGATAATGATTTAGAGGAACGAGTTTATTCTGAGAATAATGTTTTAGAGTCTAGCGATTTAGAAACAATAGTCTTAGACGAAGAAGATAAACTCGT
>NW_020634063.1:355-681 GCF_003573695.1 Papaver somniferum
ACCGCGAGCTATAATTAGTGATGGAGGGTCGCACTTTTGTAATGGACCTTTTAGGCTTCTGATGAAGAAATATGGTATTACACATAAGGTAGCTACCCCGTATCATCCGCAGACTAGTGGTCCGGTAGAGGTTTCCAATAGGGACATAAAACGTATATTAGAGAAAACAGTTAATCCTAATCGGAAAGACTGGTCGTCTAGGCTTACTGATGCCTTATGGGCTTACCGTACTGTGTTTAAGACCCCAATTGGAAGTCTCCTTATCGGCTTGTGTATGGCAAGGCATGCCATTTACCTGTTGAGTTAGAACATAGAGATTATTGGGC
>NW_020634063.1:692-954 GCF_003573695.1 Papaver somniferum
TCCCTCGTGTAGGGCTTGACATTTGTGCCTCAACCATCGTTCAAGATTATCTCCATACACGTTTTCCCGAACCTAATAATGTTCAGAAAGAAGTTCAGTCATTAGAAACCCATCCTCTGGTTAATGTGGTTTGCCCAGTCTATGATACCCTTATTGACTTTGTTTTCCCACCAAATAGTTTTCTTCCAAATGTGGGAACGTTTATATTTCAAATGTGTCGAATATTTAGTTGTGAGACTAAACCTAAATGCTTTCGGAAATT
>NW_020634064.1:0-754 GCF_003573695.1 Papaver somniferum
TTGCATTTCTATGTACGTTGATTCAAGAAAATATGAAGGAAGTCAAATTTCACCATAGAAGAAGGATGAAAGACTAAGAAGAACTAATCCAAGTCCTAACAAATTTCATCTATCTTGAATCAAATAGAAAGACAAAGCCAACACAAAAAGAAAAAGGTCATAAAAATGTTGAATTTTATTTATGTTAACTCAAAAAAGTCTACACGCTTCGTTATACGTCTGAATTTCATTTATGAAACTAAATTGTAACCTAGATAAACTCATCTTTAACAGAAAAAGTTTGAAAAATGTATTGTAATCACAAATAATATGTTCTAAGGCATTCTGTCTAGTAAAAATTGCATTTCTATGTACGTTGATTCAAGAAAATATGAAGGAAGTCAAATTTCACAGTATAAGAAGGATGACCAGCCAGAACTAATCCAAATTCTAACAAAATTCATCTATTTGAATCAAATTGAAAGACAAAGCCAATACAAAAATAAAGAGTTCATAAAAATGTTGAATTTTTTATACGTTAACTCAAAAAAGTCTACACTCTTCGTTATAAGTCGGAAGTTGATTTCTGAGACTAAATTGTAAACTAGATAAACTCATCTTTAACAGAAAAAGTTTAAAAAATGTATTGTAATCACAAATAATATGTTCTAAAGCATTACGTCTAGTAAAAATTGCATTTCTATGTACGTTGATTAAAGAAAATATGAAGGTAGGCTAATTTCACAATAGAAGAAGGATGAAAGACCATGCAAAC
>NW_020634065.1:0-572 GCF_003573695.1 Papaver somniferum
GAGAAACAAAACATAAATTCGGACACCATATTGTTCCTAGTACGGCGGGGCCCATCCTTCCTATCTCTACACAGTTTTTAAGTAGTTTAATTTGGGCGGTTCGGCAAGAACTACTGTATAATAATCTCTAAACTATTGTTAGTAGTCGAAAAACTGACAGTATTTAATAAAGTTGTAGTGGGCATTTCTTCTTGCACGCTGGTGGATAATGTTTTGGCGCGCGTTTTAACTTGGTTTGGGCGGCTCTTCATTGGACATGTGTTTAGTCTACTACCCAGTGAACTAATCCTCAAATTTTTGGTTTATCCATCCATTTTTCATATTTGTTGATTCCATAATGGGAGCAAAATGAACAAACTTCAAGTATGTTCATTCCACATGAACTGCTGTTAGTGGCATAACATTATTCAGCCACTGCTAGCATCTCCCCCATCTCTTTAGTCAGAGATCGCGACCATTAAACTCAATTCTTAGAATTAACACATATTTAGTTGCTGATTTTATTTTAGCCAGCTCCATGAGTGGACAAGTGAGAAAAAAATATGATTTTTGTAGCGTGATGTAGGGGGGGG
>NW_020634065.1:583-1000 GCF_003573695.1 Papaver somniferum
TTCCAACAAGTTGTCAATTCCCAGGATCGGAATTTCCGTGAAGATCTGATTGTTGTTAGGTTGATCGAGCCACTGCATTGGAGATATGTTAAGTAGTAGAACTGGTGAAATGGTTTCAGCAATCGGTCATACCAACACTAATGCACCAGAACCCATCAGAACTCTTTAGTTAAGCGTGCTTGGGCGAGAGTAGTACTTAGATGGGTGACCTCTTGGGAGGTCCTCATGTTGATTGCCTTTTTTGATTTTTCTGGTGTTTTTTTTTGTGTTTTTTCTTATGATGACCAGTGACTACTGATATGTGCAATATTTGCACTAGTTAGGTACTCAAATGCTTTGCTTTCTTAGTAGTTTTTGTATAATTATGCTTTGATTTTGTTTGTTTTGAATTTCTTAGGTGCTTGAGGCTATCTTGAC
>NW_020634066.1:0-123 GCF_003573695.1 Papaver somniferum
AGATTTTTTTTATTAGTTTTTTGTAGGCTTTCATTTTTTGTTTTTGCACTTTATTTTTGGACTGTGAACTTTGGACATTTGGACTCTTTATTTTTATTTATTTTTAAACCCTACGGAAGGGTA
>NW_020634066.1:134-524 GCF_003573695.1 Papaver somniferum
TTTTTTTTAGGCTTTCATTTTTTGTTTTTGCACTTTATTTTTGGACTGTGAACTTTGGACATTTGGACTCTTTATTTTTATTTATTTTTAAACCCTACGGAAGGGTAGTTAAATATCACTGTTTGCAGGGAAGGACAACGATTACAATATCGTCTCGGCCCCTCGAGTTCGCACACGGCATAGGAGTCGTGGCCCGAGTCGACTTCAACGGTTCTTCGCCCGTCTGGTACGGGAGGTAAGTCCAATCGAAACACTCGCGAATCTCCTGTAAGCGGGTTACTGTATTCCTTAAGGTGATAATTGTTTGAGGACGAACCAGACTGTTTTTATATTCCTAGTAAAGGGCAAGGCCTGGCCTAAACAAGATAAGGGTTCGGATTTCATCACCGC
>NW_020634066.1:724-1000 GCF_003573695.1 Papaver somniferum
GGTGTTTACATTTATTACTTCAAAAATCTACAAAAGGCATAAAATTAGAATCACTCTAAAAAAAAAAATTGCATGAATATTAATTATTAGAATTTATCAAATAATGGGTCAATGGTGGAATACAAGTCTTGGTGTGTTTTTCTCTATAACTTTGAACAACTCTTTTTATTTGCTTGTTTAATTTAAATCTAAAAATTGTTTTCTTCACAAGTCTGATACGAATCCGTTTTACCACTTCAACTACAATCACTTTTGATAAACCATCACTAACACACA
>NW_020634067.1:0-334 GCF_003573695.1 Papaver somniferum
GCCATTAAATATCATCATGTAGCCAATGTTGTTGAGAAGATCAAAGAACAACTTGCGGGTTGGAAGGGAAGGATGCTTTCTTTTCAAGACAGAGTGGTGTTGGTAAAATCTGTGTTAACTAGTTATTCAATTGATAATATGGCTGTTTATAAGTGGCCAAGAAAATTTATTCATGAGTGTGAAGTTGCAATTTAGAGTTTTTTATGGTCTGGTGATTCAAAAGTGAGTAGGTCTTTTGTTGTGGCTTATGACAAGATTTGTGCTCCTTATGAGGAAGGTGGTTTGGGTATAACTCAATTGAGTGTTACGAATAGAGCGCTTCTTATGGGTCTTT
>NW_020634067.1:398-668 GCF_003573695.1 Papaver somniferum
CTGATGTTAGGGTATGGATGCCGGAGTTGAAGGGTGAGTTCAGTGTTAAGTCTGCAACTGAGTTGCTTCGGCAGAAGTATTCTCGGTTAGAAGGTACGCAACTTCTATGGAGAAAAGAAGTTCATCCTGTTCTTGCTGCTCAGAACTGGAAATTCTTGCGTGGAGCTTGTGCTACGTATGACCTTATCAGGCGCAGGTTCAAGATCTCTCTTGCTAACAAATGCTGCATGTGTGATGTTCAAGAGGAAACTCTTACTCATGTGTTATATG
>NW_020634067.1:679-872 GCF_003573695.1 Papaver somniferum
AAGCCATATTAGCAATGTTGTTGAAAAGATTAAAAATCAGCTTGCTGGTTGGAGAGGGAGGTTATTATCTTTTCATGATCGCATTGTTCTTGTTAAATCAGTTATTGCCAGTTATTACATTCATAATATGGCTATTTATAAGTGGCCTCGTAAGTTTATTCTTCAATGTGAGAGGGCTATCCGTAACTTTATT
>NW_020634067.1:883-1000 GCF_003573695.1 Papaver somniferum
ACGTTCTGAACTTGATACAAGATTATTCAATTCGGCTCAAGGGTCATATGAACAATAGTGCTGATGATGTTGTTCTTCTGAACTATTTTAGAGTTCAGCACCGTAGTGTGAAGTTGC
>NW_020634068.1:0-1000 GCF_003573695.1 Papaver somniferum
TTTTTCTTATATTTGTATCATGAACTATGATCAACAATGGATTTGTGGCCATCAAGTCTGTTGTTAGATGAGGAGATTGAATGAGGGTTTCTGATGATGCTGATGTTCATGGGTTTCAAGTGGAAGATGGATTTGATGGTTAAATATGTTGATATTGAAGACGAAATGGAGAAAATAAGGTTTTGATTAATTCAATAGAAGATGAGTTTCAAGTGGAACATACATTTGATGGTTGAATCCGGTGATACTGAAGATGAATTGGAGAAATTAAGGTTTTGATTCATTGGATAGAAGATGGGTCTGATTAACTGAATAGAAGAGAGTTGTTAGCTGATGAAGATGGTGATAGGTTATTTTCCATCCATTCGACTTTGATGCCAAACAATATATTTTGGACCGAAGCAGTTGAATTTCTAGGTTGTTTGAACTACTTAGAAATTTAACTCCACTGGTGCCAAACCTGTCGTTAGGTAATTGCATTTCGATCTCGTAGTCCAGAAATGGTTGTTTTTAACAATATGTAAATTTTCAATTTTCTATGTTGCTTTCCTTTTTTTCCCTCTCAATATTAATTGATTGGAAGCGGCTCAAATAACAAATAATCTACTAATAATGATTAAGCAAACCAGATTTTTGTGTTTCCCTCATTATACAGCTCAAAATTAAAAAGATTGATCTTAAAGAAATATACCTTGGTATTCCTCTTTTTATTGGGAGATCAAAGAATGAGGCCTTTGTTCACCTAACAGATCACTTTGACAAAAGAGCTTCCAAGTGGAAGGGGAAACATATGACACAATCTGGTAGGTCTGTCATGGTTAATCATATTTTAAAATCTTCACCAACTTATCAAATGAACGCTTTCTTACTTCCTGATGATATTATTTACAAAATGAAAAAGTCTCAGAGAGACTTCTGGTGGGGGAAGAATCATCCAGGTGGCAGTTACCCTCTAGCTTGGGACAATATTTGTTGTCACAAAATTCTGGGAGGTCTTGGG
>NW_020634069.1:0-372 GCF_003573695.1 Papaver somniferum
AGAACTAATCCAAATCCTAACAAATTTCATCTATCTTGAATCAAATAGAAAGACAAAGCCAACACAAAAAGAAAGAGTTCATAAAAATGTTGAATTTTATATACGTTAACTCAAAAAAGTCTACACATTTCGTTATAAGTCGGAAATTGATTTCTGAGACTAAATTGTAAACTAGATAAACTCATCTTTAACAGAAAAAGTTTGAAAAATGTATTGTAATTACAATTAATATGTTCTAAGGCATTACGTTTAGTAAAAATTGCATTTCTATGTACACTGATTCTAGAAAATATGAAGGAAGTCAAATTTCACAATAGAAGAAGGATGAAAGACCATCCAGAACTAATCCAAATTCTAACAAATTTCATCTAT
>NW_020634069.1:531-790 GCF_003573695.1 Papaver somniferum
TTCGTTATAAGTCGGAAATTGATTTATGAGACTAAATTGTAAACTATATAAACTCATCTTTAACAGAAAAAGTTTGAAAAATGTATTGTAATTACAATTAATATGTTCCAAGGCAATAGCTCTAGTGAAAATTTCATTTCTATGTACGTTGATTCAAGAAAATATGAAGGAAGTCAAATTTCACAATAGAAGAAGGATGAAAGACCATGCAGAACTAATCCAAATCCTAACGAATTCCATGTATCTTGAATGAAATAGA
>NW_020634069.1:807-1000 GCF_003573695.1 Papaver somniferum
AATATGTTCTAAGGCAATACGTCTAGTAAAAATTGCATTTCTATGTACGTTGATTCAAGAAAATATGAAGGAAGTCAAATTTCACAATAGAAGAAGGATGAAAGACCATGCAGAACTAATCCAAATCCTAACAAATTTCATCTATCTTGAATCAAATAGAAAGACAAAGCCAACACAAAAAGAAAGAGTTCAT
>NW_020634070.1:0-494 GCF_003573695.1 Papaver somniferum
TAACAATATTTCAACCCAGAAATTAAAAAATTATGTTCGGCACATACGATTTTGGATATGTAAGCCGAATTAGTAATGATTCTATTCCGGGCTATTCAGGATGTTGTTCGGCTTACTATGAAACTTTCATATAAGCCGAACTAGTGTCTAGCAAAAGGGTTGGAATTGGAAATTATAGGTTCGGCGCATGCAGTAAACAGATTCAATAAGCCGAACCGTTCATCAATTGGTAGATGCGGCTAATAGATGTAAGCTGAACCTCAACCTGTTTCGCCGAACCATGATTCAAAAAACCTAACTTTTGATAATTGAGAGCTATAAAAGTGAGATTAAGTATATGATATAAGTGTACCTGTGTATTAGAAGCATTGGGTTCCTCATCAATGTCTTCATCATCAGGATTTGGCTCATAAAAATCATCATCTTGAGTTTGTGTTTGAGTTTGAGCTTGAGTTTGAGTGGGTGTAAAATCATTCTCATAATCTAAGAAATCA
>NW_020634070.1:569-737 GCF_003573695.1 Papaver somniferum
ACATAATCTAAGAAATCAGCCATTTGGGAATCATTGGTGTAGTTGATGTGTATTTTTCTAGGTTTTTTAGATGATATATGACCCTCCTCATCCTCCATTGAATCAAGAATTAGAATTTTCTCACTTTCTCCTTCTCTTTCTCTCCTTCTTAACCAAACCAAAACTTTG
>NW_020634070.1:748-1000 GCF_003573695.1 Papaver somniferum
TTCATCTAAACAACTCTTATAATTCTGAAAATTATTTTAATCACTAAACAAAATATTTAATCACTAATCAAGATTATTAACACTAATACATAAAGGGAAGATTTGCCATTAAAAAAAAATTGGGTTAAGGGGTTATCTGATTTTGCTATTTCACAACCTTTTTTGTCTTCATTCAGTATGCCTTGGAAGATTTTGGTATGCCCAATATTATGGTTCCTTGGTATACCCATTTTCGATACCGATACTCCGTGT
>NW_020634071.1:0-667 GCF_003573695.1 Papaver somniferum
TTAATCGAGAGTTAAATATATTACAAAACCTACCGATTATAAGTTGCCCCAAATTCAAATTTTGAAAGCTACCATAATCGGTAGATATGCTAAATACAATGCCTATCGATTATTGGTTTCTCCACGTTCAACTTTCGTCAAATTAGCCGTTGGAGTTTTTGGGAAAAACAAAAAGAGCCGTTGGACCCTAAACCTATATGAAGAAACTCATATCTATCACCCCAATTGCACCAAACTCTTTCCTCTCTTCAGTTTTAATTTTCATAACAAAAAACATGGATATTGCTTTTGCCGAAGAAGAAGATTGTGCTATTTATAGAGCGTGGGTTGTGGTAACTACTCATGATCGTGTTCACAAGCTCCACAAATCGGAATCTGAAGAGAAGATATGGAACCTTATCTTAATGGTATTTGAGGCTTTAGATGGTAATCGAATTCGAAGATCATCCAATGACATTAAGATGAGAAAGAATGCGCTCGATAAGGAGATTGACAAACTTGAAGATGAGGAACGGTTTGTTAGGAACGCTTTTCCTTGGTGGACGTATGAAAAACGAGTAAGTATCTCTGTAACTCCAACTCACATTAACAAAAGTTAGTACTAACTTGTTACTCATTCGTAATTTCAGAGAAATCTTGCGGATCGCCGGTATGTGGACCTCTACGG
>NW_020634071.1:678-1000 GCF_003573695.1 Papaver somniferum
ATAACTTGTTACTTATTCGTAATTTCAGAGAAATCTTGCGGATCTCCGGTATGTGGACCTCTACGGGAAACGATTTGAACATGAAGGATGCTACAAAATCAAGAGGGACAATTTCTATGGTCACTGGAAGTTATGATCTGTTTTAATACTTTTATGGTCAATTAGGAGTATGGATTTAGGTGCTTTTGACGAAATTGTAAGTTTAAGGACGTTTGAACTTTATGTAATGGATGTAATCGGAGTATTATTAATATAAAAACTAGCCGATAATACGAAATCGGTAGATTATTTTGTTAAACAACCTACCGATTGTAATATTAGG
>NW_020634072.1:0-406 GCF_003573695.1 Papaver somniferum
TAACCCATTTGGGCCTCATTTAAATTCAATTTCGGGCTTGTAATAATTAATTTAATTATTTATTTGGGATTGTAATAATTTTTATTTATTTTCTTTTTCTTTTTTTTTTATATTTGGGACTGTAATTATTTTTTTTGTTTTTTTTGTTTTTTTTTTTATTTTTCGTTTATTTTTCTTTTTCTTTTATGGGCTTGTCTTAATTATTATTATTGTTTTTATTTTCTTTTATGAGTTGTGCTAATTTATGCTAGGTATAGTTCAAAAAAAAAAAAAAAAATTTCCAAAGCCCAATTTTAAACCAAAATCCAAAATCCCTTGTTAGTCCAACACCCATTCAAAACCAAATCTTCGTAACCCTTGTGGGCCAAATTGTTTCCGATTGCTCTGTCTGACCAACATGTTAGTT
>NW_020634072.1:606-848 GCF_003573695.1 Papaver somniferum
GGAGGACCATCTCAACCCAATCAGAGCTATCAAAACAATCAGGGATATCAGAACAATCAAGGTTATCAACACCCGAGAAACCCTCAACAACAATCAAACTCTCAACAACAATCATATCCTCAACACAATACCGACAAGAGATTATCCACCCTAGAGGAAATGTTCCAGAGTTTGATGCAAAGTCAGAAAAATCTAGATCAAAAGATGGATCAAATGTGTGACAGAGAAAAAGGTAAACTTCC
>NW_020634072.1:859-1294 GCF_003573695.1 Papaver somniferum
CAGAGTTTGATGCAAAGTCAGAAAAATCTAGATCAAAAGATGGATCAAATGTGTGAGAGAGAAAAGGGTAAACTTCCGAGCCAACCCCAACAAAATCCAAAGAGGATATTTCAAACAGGCACAACATCCTGCACTGAAACCTCACCCGATCAAGTCCATGCCATTACCACCCTCCGAAGTGGTAAAGTCATTGAGAACAACGTGGGCGAACCTAATGAATTTGATACAAACTCCACGCTGTCTCCACAACCCCAGAAAACCAAAGAACCTGAGCAAGTTGGAAAATCTGACAATTCTACTGCTGTGAATGTCCTTTTGCCAGCTCATTCTCCTGTTGCCCCATTTCCTCAAAGATTGATCTATCAACAGAAAAGTACCCATTACAATGAGATGTTAGATCTGTTCAAGAGAGTCAACATCAACATTCCTTTTCTT
>NW_020634072.1:1494-2000 GCF_003573695.1 Papaver somniferum
CATATATTGTTTTATAATTCTTTCCATATTTTGAAACATTGAGGACAATGTTTAGTTTAGGTTTGGGGGTATAGAGTAGATACCATGATAATATGCTATAATTAAAAACGAACTCCTTCTTATTTTTGAAAAAATCGAAAAAATTAAAAAAAAAAATTGAAAAAAAAATCATAAAAATGGAGCTCATTTACCTTGAAATGTTGACTCTTGTGCAAATATGTAATTATTAGGAGTCTTAGTCTAGATATTTAGGCACCCTGATTCTAGCACAATTCACATAGTGATAAGAAATTTGCACGCGCACGATCTACCAATACATGTATGGCCTCGATCTTCAAGGTGTTTGATAGGAAGTTACGATTGCCAATCACTTTAGAATACTGAACGAAACTTGACTAGCTTGTTCTTTGGTTGGTTGGGATAGAAGGTGGAGGTTACATTAAGAAAGACAACCATCGAATTTAACTGGGTGCATCAAAAAGGGCTACCTCTTGCAAAGTGTCATG
>NW_020634073.1:0-457 GCF_003573695.1 Papaver somniferum
GTCCTGGTTCTTCATAATTGATTAATGATTTAATGGGGGTTGTAGTAATGAGGTTCAAACTCTCGGACTTGTGAAGGATAATTTTTTTAGACTTAATAAATAATTATACAAAATATTAACAATTTGGGCGAGAGGTAACCAAGACACTAGATTCCACTACTACGCAAAATTATGATAAATATTTCAAAACTCTATTCAATTCTTAAGTCCTCTTTTATCTTTAATTCACTATCAATCATACAAATTCTCAAACATTATTTGTAAACCTTAAGCATAGATTATCAAGAGATTAAACCAAGCATAACCTATCAAACTGAATAACAAATAATTAAGACAATCATTCAAACAATTTAAAACTCCGCAAAAGCAGCGATTAGGTGAATTATATAATTAAATGAAATAGTTACCCATTTATGTTGCGTGAATAGCTTCCTCCATTGCATTGGTCACGAGGGAA
>NW_020634073.1:468-1000 GCF_003573695.1 Papaver somniferum
ATAATTAAATGAAATAGTTACCCATTTATGTTGCGTGAATAGCTTCCTCCATTGCCTTGGTTACGAGGGAATTAGCTCATCATAGTATAAATGCTCTCAAAATAATTTATTATGGCTCAAAAATGATTTACAAATGATGAGAAGAAGAGAAAATGGTGTAAACTGTAATCTGCGACGCACAAAAAGCGTCTCAGAATGAACGATAAATGACAAGTGCTGCTACTGTTTAGACGGTGATGCGACCCACGCTTGCGAGTCGTTTCACTGTTGATAAACGACTACTTCTGCTAGTTCGTTCTTCGTGTTCTTCCTCTTCATCAATGGTAGCAGCAGCAGCAGAGAAAAATGGTGATTCTCCCTCTGCAGCCTTCTCTCCTCTCCTCCCAACTCTCGACAGCCTTCTACTCTACCCCAGAAGTCTTTTTATACTCAACAGGTATACGAAATCCTTTGCAATAACTCCCAAAAATCTTCCATTACTCGGACAGTTCATAATATATTTTTTTTCCTTTTTTATTTCGATTACGTATCT
>NW_020634074.1:0-592 GCF_003573695.1 Papaver somniferum
TATAAAATCAAGGTGAACATGAACCAATTGATAATCCGGTCTTGTATTCCCGAAGAATAGCCTAGATTAATCAATCACCTCCCTACAATACTTCCTGACTACACAAGCGGATTGTCGAGGAATCACAAACAGTGAGACGAAGATGTTTGTGACTTCTTTATCTTGCCTATCGGAGAACTCACACGATATCAAGTCAATCAATCGATTGTACTCATATGATAGAAGATGCAAGATCAGATCACACAACTACGATAAAGTAGTATCGGTCTGGCTTCACAATCCCAATGAAGTCTTTAAGTTTTAACTAATTTTAGAGAAGAAAATCAAAGGTTAATGGAGATCGACTCTAGCGGGCGCACTAGTGGCACACAAACGTGTGGGGATTAGTTTTGCACAATGCTAGATGTCTCTTTTATATATCCTTCAAATCAGGGTTTTGCCTTAGTTACAAAGCAATCCTTATTCACCGTTAGATGGAAACCTGATTTAGATTCAAGCTAATATTTCTCAACCGTTAGATCGAAAAACCTAGCTTGTCACACACATTTTGGTAAACGTTTACTGGGTTCGTGAAAACCATGCCCAAACGTGT
>NW_020634074.1:603-1000 GCF_003573695.1 Papaver somniferum
AAAACTTAGCTTGTCACACACATTTTGGTAAACGTTTACTGGGTTCGTGAAAACCATGCCCAAACGTGTACGTGTATGTTGGTTCAACATAGTAACCCAAAAATGTCAACCATATGAGCATTTCATATTAACCTTGTTCTTCTCCACCATAACTAGTTAAATTGACTCAAATGAACAAGTTAAAGAGTTGTTCAATTGCTATGAGATCTTATGTAACTACACAAGACACAATTGAAACAAAGATGAGTCGATTCGATTGAATCGGCTCATGAACTTTATAGCCACGGTTTGCATAAAGAATTCCTTAGTAATTTAAGTTTCATGTTCAGAGCACATCTTTAGGTCATAACCTCCTAAGTTCACAAACAAGTTCGCGGACTTAAGTTAATCGATTGAG
>NW_020634075.1:0-763 GCF_003573695.1 Papaver somniferum
AAATTTCACAATAGAAGAAGGATGAAAGACCATGCAGAACTAATCCAAATCCTAACAAATTTCATCTATCTTGAATCAAATAGAAAGACAAAGCCAACACAAAAAGAAAGATTTCATAAAAATGTTGAATTTTATATACGTTAACTCAAAAAAGTCTACACATTTCGTTATAAGTCGGAAATTAATTTCTGAGAGTAAATTGTAAACTAGATATACTCATCTTTAAAAGAAAAAATTTGAAAAATGTATTGTAATTACAATTAATATGTTCTAAGGCAATACGTCTAGTAAAAATTGCATTTCTATGTACGTTGATTGAAGAAAATATGAAGCAAGTCAAATTTCACAATAGAAGAAGGATGAAACACCATGCAAAACTAATCCAAATCCTAACAAATTTAATCTATCTTGAATCAAATAGAAAGACAAAGCCAACACAAAAAGAAAGAGTTCATAAAAATGTTGAAAATTTTATATACGTTAACTCAAAAAAGTCTACACATTTCTTTATAAGTCGGAAATTGATTTCTGAGACTAAATTGTAAACTAGATAGACTCATCTTTAACAGAAAAAGTTTGAAAAATGTACTGTAATTACAATTTATATGTTCTAAGGCAATACGTCTAGTAAAAATTGCATTTCTATGTACGTTGATTCAAGAAAATATGAAGCAAGTCAAATTTCACAATAGAAGAAGGATGAAACACCATGCATAACTAATCCAAATCCTAATAAATTTCATCTATCTTGAATCAAATAGAA
>NW_020634076.1:0-391 GCF_003573695.1 Papaver somniferum
CTTAAAAAAAACCATCTGGACTACCATTGAGGAGGATAGAAATACGGGCTGAACTGAGAATCGAATAAATCCAAGAACATCAGCTTTGGGGAAAACCATACCTTCGAAACACCTCTAAGACAAAAGACCAACTAACCCTATCAAAAGATTGAGTAATGTCTAGCTGTAGGCACACATTGCCATCTTTCCGCTTAGTTTTCAGATCATTCACCATCTCCGACGCCACACTGATGTTCTCATGAATATTTCTAACCTTCATAAAAGCAACTTGCTCCTCTCAAACCAGCTTATCAAGAACACTTCCAAGTCTTGTAGCTAGGATCTTAGTAAAAATTTTAAAGAAAAAATTACTAAGACCAATAGGCCGAAAGTTACGAAGAGTATTAGCACC
>NW_020634076.1:402-718 GCF_003573695.1 Papaver somniferum
GGTATTCAAACCTGGTGAATTTCCTTTTATAACAAGGTTACTTAAATTGTTTGTATCCAAATCCGTAGATGAAGAGATTTCGAAAACTGAATCCTGTCGACGAACCCTGGCTGCAACTCGAGTTAAAGCAGTAATCCGCGCTCTCCTAGCTTCCTGGTTATCTCTAAACTGCGCATCACAGAGCTTTCCGCAACTGGGATTGAATTGAGAGCGTCAAATTTATTTTGCAAAACAAATTCTCCAGCTAACAATTGATCACAAAAAGGAGTCGCAGGGATAACAAGAGTCCTATCAGGGTTAGGAATCATATTTCCAA
>NW_020634076.1:729-1112 GCF_003573695.1 Papaver somniferum
CGTTGAATCACGTCCCAACAATATCTATAAAAACATCTAGAGAAACCATTAGGTCCTGGAGAACTATCAGCATCAAGGTCATAAACAATAGCCTTTATTTCATCATAAGTAGGAATCGCGTCCATTCTTTGACTTTCCTCCGTAGAGATAATGTCATGCTCGTCAATTGGAAGCTCTTCCCCATTAAATTTAGACTCAAAATAAGACACCATCTAATCTCTAATCTGGTCACAATTAGAGAGAATATTCCCATCATCATCTACCAATTCCAAAATCATATTGCTGCTCCTGCGAGTTGGAATATTGGCATGAAAGAAAGAAGTATTACTTGCACCGTCAGTAAGCCACTTATTACGAGATTTTTGCTTCAACATAATGGATTG
>NW_020634076.1:1123-1303 GCF_003573695.1 Papaver somniferum
TCCACTATGCACTAAAACTGAGTTTGAATCCTGAACTTGTTTAGTTCTCGCCAATTCAACAAAGGCAGATTCAAAAGAAGCTTTGGACTTAGTATATTCAACCTCCAACTGCTTAGCTTTCACCATCTGAGCAGTATACTCCAAATTATTAGCCTCCACCACCTTAGTAACTACAACTTC
>NW_020634076.1:1314-1600 GCF_003573695.1 Papaver somniferum
AAAGCCTCCTCAGCAAAATTCAGCTTAGTTACGTCTTCCGGGTCCTCATCAGAAATACGAAGAGCAACTTCCATTATTAATTTAGCATGTTTGAGTCTAGCATTAATATTACCAAAAACCCGTAAATTCCACTCCTTCATGTCAGCCTTTAATCTCTTAAGCTTGAAGGGGTAGATATAAGCAGGGGAACCAGAAACATGAGCATTCCAACTCTCCATAATCATAAGCATGAAATCGGGATGAGTGAACCACATTTTTTGAACTCTAAAAGGAGCTCTTTTAGGTC
>NW_020634076.1:1800-2000 GCF_003573695.1 Papaver somniferum
AGCTTTGGACTTAGTATATTCAACCTCCAACTGCTTAGCTTTCACCATCTGAGCAGTATACTCCAAATTATTAGCCTCCACCACCTTAGTAACTACAACTTCAGGGGAAACTGGATTTTTAGGCGCATTCTTACCCTTCCTACGTTTAGAAACTTTCCACTCACCAGAAACATTGTTAACTTGATTGGCATTGTTGTTAG
>NW_020634077.1:0-331 GCF_003573695.1 Papaver somniferum
TACGTCTAGTAAAAATTGCATTTCTATGTACGTTGATTCAAGAAAATATGAAGGAAGTCAAATTTCACTATAGAAGAAAGACGAAAGACCAAGCAGAACTAACCCAAATCCTAACAAATTTCATCTATTTGAATCAAATTGAAAGACAAAGCCAATACAAAAATAAAGAGTTCATAAAAATGTTGAAATTTTTATACGTTAACTCTAAAAAGTCTATACTCTTCGTTATAAGTCGGAAGTTGATTTCTGAGACTAAATTGTAAACTAGATAAACTCATCTTTAACAGAAAATTTTTGAAAAATGTATTGTAATCACAATAAATATGTTCTA
>NW_020634077.1:531-727 GCF_003573695.1 Papaver somniferum
AACTAATCCAAATCCTAACAAATTTCATTTATCTGGAATCAAATAGAAAGACAAAGCCAACACAAAAAGAAAGTGTTCATAAAAATGTTGAATTTTATATACGTTAACTCAAAAAAGTCTACACACTTCGTTATACATCTGAAATTGATTTCTGAGACTAAATTGTAAACTAAATAAACTCATCTTTAACAGAAAA
>NW_020634077.1:845-1000 GCF_003573695.1 Papaver somniferum
AATTAATATGTTCTAAGGCTTTACGTCAAGTAAAAATTGCATTTCTATGTACGTTGATTCAATAAAATATGAAGGAAGTCAAATGTCACAATAGAAGAAGGATAAAAGCCCAGGCAGAACTAATCCAAATTCCAACAAATTTCATCTATTTGAAT
>NW_020634078.1:0-439 GCF_003573695.1 Papaver somniferum
TACGTTAACTCAAAAAAATGTACACACTTCGTTATAAGTCTGAAATTAATTTCTGAAATTAAATTGTAAACTAGATAAACTCATCTTTAACAGAAAAAGTTAGAAAAATGTATTGTAATCACAAATAATATGTTATAAGGCATTACGTCTAGTAAAAATTGCATTTTTATGTACGTTGATTCAAGAAAATATGAAGGAAGTCAAATTTCACAATAGAAGAAGGATGAAAGAGCAAGCAGAATTAATCTATTTCCTAACAAATTTCACCTATCTTGAATCAAATAGAAAGACAAAGCCAACAAAAAAATAAAGAATTCATAAAAATGTTGAATTTTTTATACGTTAAATCAAAAAAGTGTACACACTTCGTTATAAGTTTGAAATTGATTTCTGAAACTAAATTGTAAACTAGATAAACTCATCTTTAACTGAAAAAGTT
>NW_020634078.1:639-1000 GCF_003573695.1 Papaver somniferum
AAGTCAAATTTCACAATGGAAGAAGGATGAAATACCAAGAAGAACTAATCCAAATCCTAACAAATTTAATATATCTTGAATCAAATAGAAAGACAAAGCAAACACAAAAGAGAGAGTTCATAAAAATATTGAGTTTTATATACGTTAACTCAAAAAAATCTACACACTTCGTTATACATCTGAAATTGATTTCTAAAACCAAATTGTAAACTGGATAAACTCATCTTTAACAGAAAAAGTTTTAAAAATGTATTGTAATCACAATTAATATGTTCTAAGGCATTACGTCTAGTAAAAATTGCATTTCTATGTACGTTGATTCATGAATATATGAAGGAAGTCAAATTTCACTATAGAAGAA
>NW_020634078.1:1200-2196 GCF_003573695.1 Papaver somniferum
TTCTATGTACGTTGATTCAAGAAAATATGAAGGAAGTCAAATTTTACCATAGAAGAAGGATGACAGACCAAGAAGAACTAATCCAAGTCCTAACAAATTTCCTCTATCTTGAATCAAATAGAAAGAAAAAACCAACACAAAAAGAAAGAGGTCATAAAAATGTCGAATTTTATTTATGTTAACTCAAAAAAGTCTACACGCTTCGTTATACGTCTGAATTTGATTTCTGAAACTAAATTGTAACCTAGATAAAATCATCTTTAATAGAAGAAGTTTGAAAAATGTATTGTAATGACAAATAATATGTTCTAAGGCATTCCGTTTAGTAAAAAATGCATTTCTATGTACGTTGATTCAAGAAAATATGAAGGAAGTCAAATTTCACAATAGAAGAAGGATGAAAGACCATGCAGAACTAATCCAAATCCTAACAAATTTCATCTATCTTGAATCAAATAGAAAGACAAAGCCAACACAAAAAGAAAGAGTTCATAAAAATGTTGAATTTTATATACGTTAACTCAAAAAAGTCTACACATTTCGTTATAAGTCGGAAATTGATTTCTGAGACTAAATTGTAAACTAGATAAACTCATCTTTAACAGAAAAAGTTTGAAAAATGTATTGTAATTACAATTAATATGTTCTAAGGCAATACGTCTAGTAAAAATTGCATTTCTATTTACGTTGATTAAAGAAAATATGAAGGTAGGCTAATGTCACAATAGAAGAAGGATGAAAGACCATGCAAACTAATCCAAATCCTAACAAATTTGATCTATCTTGAATCAAATAGAAAGAGAAAGCCAACAAAAAAAGAAAGAGTTCATAAAAATGTTAAATTTTATATACATTAACTCAAAAAAGTCTACATACTTCGTTATAAGTTCGAAAATTCATTTCTGAGACTAATCTGTAAACTAGATAAACTCCTCTTTAACAGAAAAAGTTTGAAAAGAAGGATGAAAGACCAAGCAGAATCAATCTAATTCCTAA
>NW_020634078.1:2396-3000 GCF_003573695.1 Papaver somniferum
AAATTTCATCTATCTTGAATCAAATAGAAAGACAAAGCCAAAAAATAAAAAAGTTCATAAAAATGTTAAATTTTATATACGTTAACTCAAAAAAGTCTACACACTTCGTTATAAGTCGGAAATTCATTTCTGAGACTAATCTGTAAACTAGATAAACTCATCTTTAACAGAAAAAGTTTGAAAAATGTATTGTAATTACAATTAATATGTTCTAAGGCAATACGTCTAGTAAAAATTGCATTTCTATGTACGTTGATTCAAGAAAATATGAAGGAAGTCAAATTTCACAATAGAAGAAGGATGAAAGACCATGCAGAACTAATCCAAATCCTAACAAATTTCATCTATCTTGAATCAAATAGAAAGACAAAGCCAACACAAAAATAAAGAGTTCATTAAAATGTTGAATTTTTTATACGTTAACTCAAAAAAGTGTACACACATTGTTATAAGTCTGAAATTGATTTCTGAAACTAAATTGTAAACTAGATAAACTCATCTTTAACAGAAAAAGTTTGAAAAATGTATTGTAATTACAATTAATATGTTCTAAGGCAATACGTCTAGTAAAAATTGCATTTCTATGTACGTTGATTCAAGAAAA
>NW_020634079.1:0-421 GCF_003573695.1 Papaver somniferum
AATTTCCGTCTTGTAGACTTTTTTTGAGTTAACGTATATAAAATTCAAAATTTTATGAACTCTTTCATTTGTGTTGGCTTTGTCTTTCTATTTGATTCAAGATAGATGAAATTTGTTAGGATTTGGATTAGTTATGCATGGTCTTTCATCCTTCTTCTATTATGAAATTTGACTTCCTTCATGTTTTCTTGACTCAACGTACATGAAAATGCAATTTTTACTAGACGTAATGCCTTAGAACATATTATTTGTGACTACAATACATTTTTCAAACTTTTTCTGTTAAAGATGAGTTTATATAGTTTACAATTTAGTTTCAGAAATCAATTTCAGACATATAACGAAGTGTGTAGACTTTTTTGAGTTAACGTACATAAAATTCAACATTTTTATGAACTCTTTCTTTTTGTATTGGCTTTGT
>NW_020634079.1:484-1000 GCF_003573695.1 Papaver somniferum
ATAAAATTCAACATTTTTATGAACTCTTTCTTTTTGTGTTGGCTTTGTCTTTCTATTTGCTTCAAGATAGATTAAATTTGTTAGGATTTGGGTTAGTTCTACATTGTCTTTCATCCTTCTTCTAGTGTGAAATTTGACTTCCTTCATATATCTTGAATCAACGTACATAGAAATGCAATTTTTACTAGAACTATTTCCCTAGAACATGTTAATTGTAATTACAATACATTTTCCAAACTTTTTCTGTTAAAGATGAGTTTATCTAGTTTACAATTTAGTCTCAAAAATCAACTTCCGGCTTATAACGAAGTTTGTAGACTTTTTTGTGTTAACGTATAAAAAATTCAACATTTTTATGAACTCTTTATTTTTGTATTGGCTTTGTCTTTCAATTTGATTCAAATACATGAAATTTGTTAGAATTTAGATTAGTTCTGGCTGGTTTTTCATCCTTCTTCTATTGTGAAATTTGACTTCCTTCATATTTTCTTGAATCAATGTACATAGAAATGCAAT
>NW_020634080.1:0-321 GCF_003573695.1 Papaver somniferum
AGATAGATTAAATTTGTTAGGATTTGGGTTAGTTCTACATGGTCTTTCATCCTTCTTCTAGTGTTAAATTTGACTTCCTTCATATATCTTGAATCAACGTACATAGAAATGCAATTTTTACTAGAACTATTTCCTTAGAACATGTTAATTATAATTACAATACATTTTCCAAACTTATTCTGTTAAAGATGAGTTTATCTAGTTTACAATTTAGTCTCAGAAATCAACTTCCGACTTATAACGAAGTGTGTAGACTTTTTTGAGTTAACGTATAAAAAATTCAACATTTTTATGAACTCTTTATTTTTGTATTGGCTTTGT
>NW_020634080.1:392-1000 GCF_003573695.1 Papaver somniferum
GCTTTGTCTTTCTATTTGATTCAAGATAAGTGAAATTTGTTAGAATTTGGATTAGTTCTGGATGGTTTTTCATCCTTCTTCTATTGTGAAATTTGACTTCCTTCATATTTTCTTGAATCAATATACATAGAAATGCAATTTTTATTAGACATAATGCCTTAGAATATATTATTTGTGATTACAATACATTTTTCAAACTTTTTCTGTTAGAGATGAGTTTATCTAGTTTACAATTTAGTTTCAAAATCAATTTCAGACTTATAATGAAGTGTGTAGCCTTTTTTGAGTTAACTTATATAAAATTCAACATTTTTATGAACTCTTTCTTTTTGTGTTGGCTTTGTCTTTCTATTTGATTCAAGATAGATGAAATTTGTTAGGATTTGGATTAGTTCTGCATGGTCTTTCATCCTTCTTCTATTGTGAAATTTGACTTCCTTCATATTTTCTTGAATCAACGTACATAGAAATGCAATTTTTACTAGACGTATTGCCTTAGAACATATTAATTGTAATTACAATACATTTTTCAAACTTTTTCTGTTATTTTTAGTTTAAATATGAGTTTATCTAGTTTACGATTTAGTCTCAGAAATCAATTTCCGACT
>NW_020634081.1:0-277 GCF_003573695.1 Papaver somniferum
AATTTCACAATAGAAGAAGGATGAAAGACCATGCAGAACTAATCCAAATCCTAAAAAATTTCATCTATCTTGAATCAAATAGAATGACAAAGCCAACACAAAAAGGAAGAGTTCATAAAAAAGATGAATATTATATACGTTAACTCGAAAACGTCTACACATTTAGTTATAAGTCGGAAATTGATTTCTGAGACTAAATTGTAAACTAGATAGACTCATCTTTAACATAAAAAGTTTGAAAAATGTATTGTAATTACAATTAATATGTTCTAAGGAA
>NW_020634081.1:288-424 GCF_003573695.1 Papaver somniferum
ATTGATTTCTGAGATTAAATTGTGAACTAGATAGACTCATCTTTAACATAAAAAGTTTGAAAAATGTATTGTAATTACAATTAATATGTTCTAAGGAAATACGTCTAGTAAAAATTGCATTTTTATGTACGTTGAT
>NW_020634081.1:435-630 GCF_003573695.1 Papaver somniferum
TAATTTTATATACATTAACTCAAAAAAGTCTACACACTTCGTTATAAGTCGGAAATTGATTTCTGAGACTTAATTGTAAACTGGATAGACTCATCTTTAACAGAAAAAGATTTAAAAATGTATTGTAATTACAATTAATATGTTCTAAGGCAATACGTCTAGTAAAAATTGCATTTTATGTACGTTGATTCAAAA
>NW_020634081.1:641-1000 GCF_003573695.1 Papaver somniferum
AAACTAGATAGACTCATCTTTAACATAAAAAGTTTTAATAATGTATTGTAATTACAATAAATATGTTCTAAGGAAATACGTCTAGAAAAAATTGCATTTCTATGTACGTTGATTCAAGAAAATTTGAAGGAAGTCAAATTTCACAAAAGAAGAAGGATGAAATACCATGCAGAACTAATCCAAATCCTAACAAATTTCATCTATTTTAAATCAAATAGAAAGACAAAGCCAACACAAAAAGAAAGAGTTCATAAAAATGTTGAATATTATATACGTTAACTCAAAAAAGTCTACACATTTCGTTATAAGTCGGAAATTAATTTCTGAGACTAAATTGTAAACTAGATAGACTCATCTTT
>NW_020634082.1:0-504 GCF_003573695.1 Papaver somniferum
AAGGTTTCGAATGAGAAAATAATTTTTGGCGGGTCAAGGTAAACACTATCAGAGAATTCATTCTCTGCCCCTTCCCTATGGTGTAAACGTGATAGTGTGACTGCATGTGAGGATGACTTTCTATTAAGTCTTAATGAGTTCTATAGTTTCAATTTTAGATTGAAGTGGGGTGTAGCAGTAAACACTCTTGATAGAACTCACCTATCTGAATGTGGAAGTGGGTCGCTTCCTATGAGAAAAGAGCTGATTCTCTAGAGCATTCGGAGAAACGGGATTTGTCCAGAGCCAAAAAGGACACAACGGCACGAACTCAACATCACCTAGAGAGATATCACGCGTGGTTATTATCGCGGATTACACCAAACGATGGTAGTTCAAGACATCGCGTTCACTGTCCATCAAGTAGTTCCGGCAATTTCTCACTAAGCAAAGGTTCAAGACCTCATGGACACCTCTTGCCTAAGTGGTATTTCTCGCTTTCCGTTTTCTGATTTTTTATCGGTA
>NW_020634082.1:515-1000 GCF_003573695.1 Papaver somniferum
TCATGGACACCTCTTGCCTAAGTGGTATTTCTCTTTATCCGTTTTCTGATTTTTTTTATCGGTATTTCATTCATGTGGGGGATTTTTAGAGAAAATGAGTTTATAAAATAGTTTGGTTTTTGGTCTTAGTGGGATTGGAACTTAGGATATATTGGTCACTAAGGACACTAGCTCATTTTCACTATTTGTGAATGAACCTTTAGTCCCACATAGGGAAAACTAAAGATGATACCTCTCCATAAGTATTGAAAATTTTGATATTAGAGTGGCCCCTGGGTCATTAGCACTTTTGTGTGAGGGAGATGACTTAGGCAATGGGCTAGTTGGTGCAATCACACATTTTCACACACGCGCGGTGCTTCGCACCGAAGCACGCACGCCGCCGTCGCCGTCCATGCGTGCGGGCGGGCGGGCGGGCCGGGCTCGGGTTCGGGTTCAGGTCTGGGTGTGGGTCAAGACTTAGCTTTTTTGGCAAATTTGAATTT
>NW_020634083.1:0-286 GCF_003573695.1 Papaver somniferum
ACTCAAAAGCGCAAGATTAATGTGCACAAACGTGCTTTCTTAGCTGAACAAGTGAGTTCCATTATTCTCAACAAAACTCCACCCAAGTTTAAGGACCCAGGTTGTCCAACAATCTCTTGCACTATCGGAGAACACACGGTCAGTAGAGCTTTATTAGATCTAGGAGCAAGTGTGAACCTCCTGCCATATTCTGTTTATGTGCAGTTAGGTCTTGGAGAGTTGAAGCCTACACCTATAACTCTCCAATTAGCAGATCGATCTGTCAAAGTTCCTCGTGGAGTGGTAG
>NW_020634083.1:486-748 GCF_003573695.1 Papaver somniferum
AAGAAAGATCACACTTGCTCCCCCTTGTCCCTGTGGAACTGACCTGTGCTTGCCCTGTGTTGCTTGCCGACACTGTGCACTTGCAGTAGAATTTTTAGGACTACGTTTATTAGTCGCAACATAACACTGGTTGATCTTGTGTGAAAATAGAAGACCCAAAAATATCACTACTAGTTTCTTGAATTTCAGATCTTACCTCGGGAGAACGCTGTTGGGAAGGAGATAATGGGAATATATGTTCTTCAAATCGAACATTCCGCGA
>NW_020634083.1:759-1000 GCF_003573695.1 Papaver somniferum
TCGGGAGAACGCTGTTGGGAAGGAGATAATGGGAATATATGTTCTTCAAATCGAACATTCCGCGATATATATTGGCGATTTGTTGGTAGATGAAGGCAAATGTAACCCTTATGAGCCGAACTATATCCTAGAAAAATGCAGGGGAGAGACCTAGGTTCTAGTTTGTTGGCATTATATGGTCTAAGACATGGATATGCTAAGCAACCAAAAACACGCAAAAATAAATAATCTGGTTGTTTGC
>NW_020634084.1:0-659 GCF_003573695.1 Papaver somniferum
TACAAGTGAAGTACCGTCACCAATGGAATGGTGGACTTTAAATACGCCTACAGCTTCGGCTTCAGTCGTTTTGACATTGAGAATATGAAGTTCCCAAAGTGGTTTTGACATATCAATTGTGGTTTTGCTTAGTTCTGATATGTAATCTTCAACGAATCTATCCGTTGATATATCATCCAGCATAGCAGGATTAATTTCTGGTACTACAACATGGTTTTCTATATTCACCTCTGTTGGTACCCATTTCATCTCCCCTCCTTTTCCTCCAACCTCTACCTGGGTTTTCACAGTAATATACATTAGAACCAAGTTAGAGATGTGAACTCACAAGAGGAAATAGAGAAAAAAATGTAAACTAAATCACATATATAAGTTACAAAATTAAAGTGTAATTATAAGAAATATATATATATATATATATATATATATATACCTGCAAACTGCAGAAGCGTGGATGTTTAAGTACTGTGGTAAGTAAACCTTCCTTAATGATATTGGGATTAATCCTGGTTTTACAGCCCAGCATTGCAATTATGTATAAGTTAAACTTCGGTTCATGAAATAAACGAGCTGATGGATCTAATAACTCCTCTTCTTCTGCTTTTTCTTCTTCCTTTAATCCACCATTAATATTATCACTTTCTTTTTTCAAAATACTG
>NW_020634084.1:670-1000 GCF_003573695.1 Papaver somniferum
ATTTTATTTTGATCGGTTATATCATCTTGATCAAGAAGAAATCAACACTTGGACTGATTTATTTGAGGTTTCATATTCTTTTTTTTTGGAAAAGATAAAATTCATTGAAGAAAGTGCTGAGAAAGCACTAAAAACTTACAACAACAGCATGCTAGAAACTAAAAAGACACATAAAAGTTTTTCCCTATTACAAGATACCATCCATTATCGTTTAAAAGCCCCCCAATCATGGATGAAATCTGCAAAGCTTTCAAAGGCTTGACGTTCTGCAAAGCTTACAAGATACCATCCACTAAAAACGATACCATCCATTATCGTTCAAAATATTGC
>NW_020634085.1:0-556 GCF_003573695.1 Papaver somniferum
GCAATTGAAAAACTCTTTAACTAGTTCATTTGAGTCAATTGAACTAGTTATGGTGAAGAACAACAAGGTTAATATGAAATGCTCATATGTTTGACCTTTTTGGTTACTATGTTGAACCAACATACACATACACATTTGGGCATGGTTTCTCAGGAACCTAGTAAACGTTTACCCAAGTGTGTGTGAGAATCTAAGTTTTCGATCTAACGGTTGATAAATATTAGCTTGAATCTAAATCAGGTTTTCATCTAACGGTGAATAAGGATTGCTTTGTAACTAAGGCAAAACCCTGATTGGAAGGCTATATAAAGGAGATATCTAGCATTGAGCAAATCTAATCCCCACACGTATGTGTGCTACTAGTCCGCTCGCTAGAGTCGATCTCCATTACCCTTTGATTTTCTTCTCGAAAATCAGGTTATCGACTTAAAGACTTCATTGGGATTGTGAATCCAGACCGATACTACTTTATCGTAGTTGTGTGATCTGATCTTGCATCTTCTATTGTACGAGTAAAATCGATTGATTGGCTTGAGATCGTGAGATTTCTCCGATA
>NW_020634085.1:567-1000 GCF_003573695.1 Papaver somniferum
CATCTTCTATCGTACGAGTACAATCGATTGATTGGCTTGAGATCGTGAGATTTCTCCGATAGGCAAGATAAAGAAGTCACAAACATCTTCGTCTCACTGTTTGTGATTCCTCGACAATCCGCTTGTGTAGTCAGGAAGGATTGTAGAGAGGTCATTAATTAATCTAGGCTGTTCTTCGGGAATATAAGACCGGGTTATCAATTGGTTCCTGTTCACCTTGATTTTATATCTTAAGACGGAACGAAACCTAGGGTTTATCTGTGGGAGACAAATTTATCCTTTGATAAACTTTTTTGTGTGAGACAGATCTGTTTATTATCAAGTCTATGATTTTGGGTTATAGCAACTCTTGGTTGTGGGTGAGATCAGCTAAGGGAATCAAGTGCGCAGTATCCTGCTGGGATCAGAGGCGTAGGAGTACAACTGTACCTTG
>NW_020634086.1:0-267 GCF_003573695.1 Papaver somniferum
AAATTTCATCTATCTTGAATCAAATAGAAAGACAAGGCCAACACAAAAAGAAAGAGTTCATAAAAATGTTGAATTTTATATACATTAACACAAAAAAGTCTACACATTTCGTTATAAGTCGGAAATTGATTTCTGATTTTTTTTGCTAAGTCAAATATATTGAAATAAAAAGATATTTACAAGATAGGTGAAGGAGAAAAGGGATCAGAGAAACCCCTAAAAAACTCCTAAAACCTATTTAAAACGATAATAAATTACATTTGGAAA
>NW_020634087.1:0-1000 GCF_003573695.1 Papaver somniferum
ATGACAGGATATTAAACACCTTATCAGTAGCTAATACCTACTAATCACTAGTACCCTAGTCCCTACTTTTCTGAATAGCTCAGTTAAAGCTGTTCTATAGCCCGAAAAGGAAAGCATGCATGAAATGCAAACAAGCCTCCCAAAAATTATCCTAACAATTTACTTACCTAGATACGACCATTATGAGCCTACCAAATTTAATTCCTTCTGTCTCATAATAGATCTCTTAACATGCTTAAAAACCGAATCTATAAATGAATGCAACCACACACAATACCTTAGAGCGTCCACACTGGTGCGAGTATAACCAAAGATCAAAGACCAAAAAAAGGATCAAATTTGGGTTTAGTCCGTCGTGTGACGCAGTGGGAAAAGAGTAAATTTGGTCGCGCGTTGATAAAGCTTACGCCTGGAATCAGGCGTTGATAAAGATAACGCCTAAAATGAGGCGTTTGTAAAGATCCCGCCTGAGTTTGGGCGGGGAGATTAACAAAAAAAAAAAAAAAAAAAAAGTGGGGCGTTGATAAAGATAACGCCCCAAAGAAAGATTTGGAAAACTTTTGGGAGTGGGGCGTACATTATATGAACGCCTAAAGAGAGGCGTTATGTATACCAACGCGCGATGAAAGGCCGAGATTATATCAACGCCCGTAATGTAGGCGGACATTATATAAACGCCCGACTATATTTGGGTTTGGTCTTGATCGCCGACCAAATTTGGTCTGGATTTTACTCTTTGATCAAATTTTGATCGATGATCCGTCCCACTACGCCAGCCCACTCGACTAAAAATTTGGGTTTAGTCGTCCACTGCAGTTGCTCTTAGTAGACCAAAGACCTTTATAAAAAAGATTTTAATAAAAAGATACCACATTAACTCTATATTTTTCACCAGTAACGGATTTAAGAGAAGTTCTTTACAGAAACAAACTCTGCCTCCTTTGAAATATAAGGCCCATCCCATTTATGAACTATGAAAACAGAAATTTTAATTTGAAAC
>NW_020634088.1:0-453 GCF_003573695.1 Papaver somniferum
CCAAAAGACCGAAACTCCAAGAATTTGGAGTATACTTGAGATTTGAGTTTTAAGGGATATACCCATAGATAACTAGTATAGTCATCCAACATTATAAGACAATAGCGAAAACCAGTATCAATATGTGAAGGACAAGTCCATAAATCACTATGAATAATATCAAAAGGAGCAAAAGTGAATGAATTTGAGTCATAGAAAGGTAGACGAACATGTTTACTAACTTGACAAGAATGAACAAGTTTGGTAGATTGTTTCTTATTACATTGAATTAAAGAGTGGGAACGTAAATTATCTAAAATAGCTTGTCCAGGATGGCCAAGACGGCTGTGCCAGACATCAAATGAGCAGGCGGTAAGAGACAGGGGAGGAGACTGGGATGGTTTTGAAGTGGGCACGATAGAAGCTGTGAGAGGATAAAGTTCCCCAGAGCTATCACAGCGAAGAAGGATCGTC
>NW_020634088.1:464-1000 GCF_003573695.1 Papaver somniferum
ATAGAAGCTGTGAGAGGATAAAGCTCCCCAGAGCTATCACAGCGAAGAAGGATCGTCCTCGAATTCAAATCCTTCACAGAAAAACCATATGGATCAAATTCAATAGACACATGATTATCAGTAGTGAATTTACAAACGGAAATAAGGTTTTCGATAATATCAGGAAAAACGAGAGTATCTTTGAGGTGAAGAGTTCGGTAAGATAGATTTATAGAGTGGGTACCACTGGCCGTAACTGGGATAGAGTTTCCGTTGCCAACTAAGATGGATTTAACATTGCGAGTGTTGAAAACAGTATGTAACGTACCTGGATCCGCAGTAATATGTGAGGTTGCACCAGTGTCCATATAGAACGTGTCGTCCGGTGACTGCAGACTCATGGAGCTGTAAGCTTCCGCAAAGTTCGAAGGATGCAACATCTCTGTGGAAGGAATGGCATATGCTTGGGCCTGTCCATAGGCAGCAGCTCGTGGACGCTGTTGGGTCTGGCGGGAGCGAGCTGGAGAAGGCCCGCTGAGAGGAGCAGTGGGCTTCCA
>NW_020634089.1:0-378 GCF_003573695.1 Papaver somniferum
ACATAGTGATAAGAAATTTGCACGCGCACGATCTACCAATACATGTATGGCCTCGATCTTCAAGGTGTTTGATAGGAAGTTACGATTGCCAATCACTTTAGAATACTGAACGAAACTTGACTAGCTTGTTCTTTGGTTGGTTGGGATAGAAGGTGGAGGTTACATTAAGAAAGACAACCATCGAATTTAACTGGGTGCATCAAAAAGGGCTACCTCTTGCAAAGTGTCATGTAATTTTTTGTTTCTTTTTGCTTCTGTATCAAAAGAGTTACCATGTTGTAAATAATTTATTTCAAAAAAAAAAAAAGAACGATGTATATATTCAGCAAAAGTATCAGAAAAAAATCAAAAAAAAATCAAGTATTTATCAATTTCATC
>NW_020634089.1:578-826 GCF_003573695.1 Papaver somniferum
ACTGTCTTGCACATGTCACATTTCATGGAATCTGAGCTTATATTTTGTCCTAGAACTTTGTAGGTACGTTCTAAGCAAACCTTCACGAGATTTCAACTCGTCCACTAGGGACACTTAGTGGTTTAAAAGGCTTATTGCATTCGCTAAATGCAATCGAGAGACCAGCGACACTGGTATAGGTAGGATTTCCTTAGTTTTGTTTTACTTGAGGACAAGTAAAATTCAGGTTTGGGGGTATTTGATGAGTG
>NW_020634090.1:0-354 GCF_003573695.1 Papaver somniferum
ATTTTTCATTGCTCAAAAAGGTGTTCACAATAATGAAATGGGAGAAAAATAATAAAACCGGGTTTGTAACAATTATATTTGTTACAAACCGAACTGTTACAGAGTACGATAAATGATAACTATCACTGTTACTGTAGCTTATAAGACTGCTCTGTGTATGTCTTTTCCACTGTAGCAAATACGACAGTTGTATGTGGGTCTTATGTTCTTCGTTCCTTCTTCAACAGCAGCAATGGCAGTTTCCTGCAACTCGATTGTTTGCGTCTCTGTGGTGTTCTAAACTATCCCAAACTCTCCATCCCTCATTGATGTGATTTTCAATTGAGTTGTACTAAAAAGGTTCGTTGAGACTTG
>NW_020634090.1:365-1000 GCF_003573695.1 Papaver somniferum
GCCAAAAATTGATGTGATTTTCAATTGAGTTGTAGTAAAAAGGTTCGTTGAGACTTGTGAAAGCAAAAGAATTTAGACTTAAAAATTAAAGAAAACTTAACTCAAAATTTGGTTTCAAGATATTGGGAATAACCAAGACACTAGAATCCACTATTACGCATGAATGAATGATGTCAAATATTTCATAACTCTAATTAGCCTTTTAATCCTTTATATCTTAATTTACAAATAGTCAAACATATTCTCAAATATTAATTGTATCCCCTAAGCATAGATTATCTAAACAAAGCATAACCTATCTAATTGAATCACAACTAATGAAGAAAATTATGTAAACTTTTAAGAACTCTGCAAAAGCAGTGATTGAGTGAATTATAATTAAATATTAGAGAAAATGAAATAGTTACCCATTATTCATGTGTGAATAGCTTCATCCATTGCCTTGGTTACGCGAGAATTTAGCCTCTCATCATGTTGTTGGAAACACGCTGAAAAATCATTATTATTGCTCAAAGTGTTTACAAATGATGAATTGGAGAAAAATTATTAAGAATCGGGTGTTTGCAACGTTTTTAATTGTTGCAAAACACTTTTACATAAAACGATTAAATTCAACAGTCGTTGTTAAGCTTTTA
>NW_020634091.1:0-284 GCF_003573695.1 Papaver somniferum
CGTTATGAACCTTCCACGGACCATGATGTCAATAGTCATAGGAATTATTATGGACATTTTCAAAGTCCTGAGCCGCAATACATGAACCCTACTGACTATTCATACATGCATCATTCATCGCAACGTGAAAATAAACATTTTGCTAGTGCCTCACTCACACAACCATCATTTATGGATCAATTAGAAGCTCGAGTCGCAGCTTTAGAAATGCAATCACATGAGGAATCTGTCACATCTAATTTTCTTAGGCAACCTGAAATCTATGCATGTCCCGCATGTGGTAG
>NW_020634091.1:484-736 GCF_003573695.1 Papaver somniferum
ATTATAGCATATTATCGTGGCATCTACTCTATACCCCCAAACCTAAACTAAACATTGTCCTCAATGTTTCAAAATATGGAAAGGATTAAAATGCAACATATGGAAAGGGACATGCTGAGTATAGTAAAAGGAGAGAGAATACCCGATTTCGGCGAGAGCAGAATTAAAACTCCGTTATTCAAGGCAAAAATCCAACATATTTCAGCCGAGATCATATTGGATTAGAAAAATATATACAAAAGGGACAAAAGG
>NW_020634091.1:800-1079 GCF_003573695.1 Papaver somniferum
TTTTAAGAAATTTTAACTACTGGATTATATACAAAAAATTCACCATACACTAACAATCTAAAGAGTTGAGGATCAACCCAAAAGACGAAGTGTAGACATTTCAACAGCTTCACACAATAATAATAGGAAAGAAAAGCAAGTGAAACTATGAAACAAAATGAGCTACCCCCAAACCTGGATTTTACAGAAGATATAGTTTTGAAAACAAAATCACGCAGTTTTGGGGGTTCATCATGCACAAGGTCTAGCTCGAAATGAACTGTGCTAGGGACGGGCAAA
>NW_020634091.1:1279-1546 GCF_003573695.1 Papaver somniferum
GCAAGTTCACACTCAGAATCATCAACATCATCAACAAATTTATTCTCATGCATCGGCAAATCAGGAGAAATATCACAATGTGACCTAGGTAGAGAATCAGACACATCAAATATATTTTCATGCACATTGGTGTCTACAGAAGATTTAACTATTCCTATGTCATGCTCATCTTCACAGAATAATTGTACGAATCCCATGTCAATATCAAAATCATATGAATTACAATGAGTATTAGAAAGAACAACATTCATGAAGGTCGAGGGCGAG
>NW_020634091.1:1746-2000 GCF_003573695.1 Papaver somniferum
TGGAGCAATTGTTTGGAAACCATGGGTATACAATGCCCACTATGAAGATGAGGAAGTAGGTTGGTGTACAACTATCAGCATGGGACCTTTGTTTCCAAATTTGATTCGTGTTCAAAACCATGAAGAGGTTGGTATCAGTAACATTGGAAGCTCTCGTTTCGTTCCTAATTTACCTGCTACAAGTCAGTTTGCAGAAACATTTGTTTATACCCAACCGGAGACGCCACCTACATTTCCTAGGGTAGAGTGGTCAT
>NW_020634092.1:0-274 GCF_003573695.1 Papaver somniferum
TTAGTGTATGGTGAATTTTTGTATATAATCCAGTAGATAAAATTTCTTAAAACCCTTTTGTTCCTTTTGTATATATTTTGCTAATCCAATATGATCTCGGCTGACATATGTTGGATTCTTGTCTTGAATAACGGAGTTCTAATATTGCTTTCGCCGAAATCGGGTATTCTCTTTCCTTTCTCTCTACTCAACATGATCCTCTTCATATGTTGTATTATAATTTTGTTCATATTTTGAAACATTGAGGACAATGTTTAGTTTAGGTTTGGGGGTG
>NW_020634092.1:367-1000 GCF_003573695.1 Papaver somniferum
ATATGCCATAATTGAAAACAAGAACTCCTTCTTTTTGAAAAATTTGAAAAATTGAAAATAAAAAATTGAAAAATCATAAAAATCGAGCTCATTTACCTTGAAATGTTGACTCTTGTGCAAATATGTAATTTTAAGGATTCTTAGTCTAGATATTTAGGCACCCCTGATTCTAGCACAATTCACATAGTGATAAGAAACTTGCACGCGCACAATCTACCAATACATGTATAGCCTCATCCTTGAGGTGTTCTATCGGAAGTTTTAGTTTCCAATCACTTTAGAATACTGAACGAAACTTGACTAGCTTGTTCTTTGGTTGGTTGGGATAGAAGGTGGAGGTTACATTAAGAAAGACAACCATCGAATTTAACTGGGTGCATCAAAAAGGGCTACCTCTTGCAAAATGTCATGTAATTTTTTGTTTCTTTTTTCTTATGTATCAAAAGTGTTTCCTTATCAAAAAAAAATTCAAAAAAATTCAAAAAAAAAAACGATGTATATATTCAGAAAAAATATCAGAAAAATACAAAAAAAAAATAATCAATCAAGTATTTTTCAATTCCATCCTCTCTTGTTCCAAAAATAAAAGAGAGTAGTCAATGTAAATAAGAGTCATGTAAAGAGTCATTTTGT
>NW_020634093.1:0-269 GCF_003573695.1 Papaver somniferum
GTATTTTCTACCACATCTCTTTTTGGTCGAAACAGAAGAAGAAATTTGCATTTCTCAAGCTAGCAGCTGCCGAACATATTGGTTTTCTGTGCATACAACAACATCAATGAGATCTTGGATCTGAATGGAGATGGCAGTGGAAGGAGGATGCAGTTGGCGATGCTTGGTGGTGGCTTGCCGGTCATGAAAAGAAGATTGTCCTCATGGTGGTTAGAAGTTCACAAAAGAGATGCCTGAAAGGGGATTCAGCAAGATGTATTTGCAGGCTC
>NW_020634093.1:311-592 GCF_003573695.1 Papaver somniferum
GGGGGAAGAGGCTGCGGTGAAAAGGCCGATGCAGGAAGAAGAAAAACGGCCAGAGGGCGCGGAGGAGAGTACTTCTCTGTTAGTGACAGACGAGAGGGAGAAGTGCGGCCGCCTTGGAAGTTTTTAGAGTACAAGAACCAGAGGCGACAAAGTCGATATCGGTTTAATCCTTCCTCTTTTGTTAATCTTTTTATGGCTTTTGAGAAAGCCATGACTAGCTAGAACCATGTTAGGGTTTAGGTAGAACCCAATTTTATTATGAAAACTCTACATTTATATGC
>NW_020634093.1:603-1000 GCF_003573695.1 Papaver somniferum
CGACTAGCTAGAATCATGTTAGGGTTTAGGTAGAACCCAATTTTATTATGAAAACTCTACATTTATATGCTTAAATAATGATTTGAATGACTAGTAATTTATCTTCATAAAAGCTTGGTATCTAATTGTTTATGTGATTTTGTTGATTATTTATGCTTTTCAATTGATATTTCGTACTTTGGTTAAATCCCTTGACGTGATATGCTTTAGGATTGATAGGTAATGCTTTAGAATCACTACCCATGAAGCGAAGAAGATTACAGCGGAGAAACAGTATTTGAAAAAGCATGAAATATATTTTTAACGATTAGTAGAGCTTGCATAATTAATTGGTGGAAACCGAAAATCCTAACAACCCATTTCCATTTTATTCATTGTTAGACTTGTTATTATTTCA
>NW_020634094.1:0-397 GCF_003573695.1 Papaver somniferum
ATTGGAAAATCAGCAGGTCTAGCTCCTAATAAACCCGTTTCCATGATAATATCCAATGCATATTTACTCTGGCATATATAAATACCCTGTTTACTACGAGCTATCTCCAAGCCAAGAAAATATTTCAATTTTCCCAAATCTTTCATCTTGAAACATTGTCCCAAGTATGATTTAAATGTATGAATCTCCACTAGATTATTCCCCGCAATAATCAAATCATCTACATAGACCAAGACATTAAGCTGTATGTCTCCCTTGGTCATAGTAAAAAGAGAATAGTCCGAGTATGCTTGCCTAAAGCCGTATTTCTTCAAGGCTGTTGATAGTTTGGCAAACCAACAACGAGGAGCCTGTCTTAAACCATATAATGATTTCTTCATTTTACACACCATATTTG
>NW_020634094.1:408-618 GCF_003573695.1 Papaver somniferum
TACTTTCCTAAAGCCGTATTTCTTCAAGGCTGTTGATAGTTTGGCAAACCAACAACGAGGAGCCTGTCTTAAACCATATAATGATTTCTTCATTTTACACACCATATTTGTCTGACCCTTAGCAAATCCAGGTGGTATCTTCATATACACCTCATCCTCCAAGTCTCCATGAAGAAATGCATTATGTACATCCATCTGATGTACTTCCCA
>NW_020634094.1:667-904 GCF_003573695.1 Papaver somniferum
GTACGTACCGTTGTCATTTTTGCAACTGGTGCAAATGTCTCTTTGTAATCCAATCCTTCAACCTGATGATTCCCAAAGATCACCAAGTGTGCTTTTAATAGGACCAACTTCCCATTTTCATCGTACTTCTCCGTGTAAATCCATTTACTTCCTAGTGCTCTCTTGCCCGGCGGTAATTCTTGCAATTCCCAGGTACCTTGTTCTTCCAAAGCTCGGATTTCTGCTTCCATGGCTTTC
>NW_020634094.1:1104-1491 GCF_003573695.1 Papaver somniferum
TTATTCTCGGACTCAGCTGAACCACCAGCACCTTCAGTCTCAGTAGAAGGAGCAGCATCCTCGGTCTCAGCTGAACCATCAGTGCTGCCTGTCTCAGTTGAAACTCCAGCGTTGTCCGTCTCAGTTGTATCCCCACCTTGAGGAGCTAATACAGCTTCTTCTCTGCTTTCATCATCACTCCAGTACTCATCAGGACTGTACTGAAGCCTCTCAGCCAATACACCTTGCGGATCAGTCACAGATGAAGTATTAAATCTCGACTGCATCATCTCAGTCGCCATCTTACGCGATACAGCCTCAGTCTTAAATGGAAATTGATGTTCAAAAAAGACGACATCTCTTGACACCCTAAATTGTTTCGTGTCTAAATCATATACTTGCCATGCC
>NW_020634094.1:1502-1790 GCF_003573695.1 Papaver somniferum
CGGAAACTGATGTTCAAAAAAGACGACATCTCTTGACACCCTAAATTGTTTCGTGTCTAAATCATATACTTTCCATGCCTTTTTACCAAACGGATACCCAAGGAAGACACACCTTCTTCCTCTACTCGCAAACTTATCCCCTCTACCACTTTGATCATGCACATAGCACAGGCATCCAAATACCTTCAACTGATGATATGGGGGATGTTTTCCAAACAAAAGCTCATACGGAGTTTTATGATCTAAAATAGGTGTAGGCGTGCGATTGATTAAATACGCAGCTGTCAA
>NW_020634094.1:1801-2104 GCF_003573695.1 Papaver somniferum
ATTTTCCAAACAAAATCTCATACGTAGTTTTACGATCTAAAATAGGTGTAGGCGTGTGATTGATTAAATACGCAGCTGTCAATGCGCATTCCCCCCAAAACCTTATTGGCAAATTGGCTTGAAATCTCAAAGCCCTTGCCACATTCATTATATGTTGATGTTTTCTCTCAACTCTTCCATTCTGTTGTGGTGTACCGACACAGGATGTCTCAAACACTATCCCATTGGTTCGAAAGTATCCACGCAATGCATTGAACTCAGTTCCATTATCACTTCTGACAATTTTGATTTCTTTATTAAACT
>NW_020634095.1:0-506 GCF_003573695.1 Papaver somniferum
CTCGCCACTAGAGGAATGACAGAAGCAGACTATTTATTTTACCGCAGAAGAAGTCCCCGAAGGTGGAGAGGTACATGACAATCCATTGGTGGTAAAATTAGAAATTAATCCAAAACTGAAAGAAGATGAGGATGATGAAGCTGAAGATTCATGGGCAATTAATAGGATTCTAATCGATACTGGAAGCTCTGTGAACATCTTATTCTATCATACTTATAAAACTATGGGAGGAAGAGATGATGATCTTATACCATCAACATATAAGATATATGGTTTTAATGGTACTGCCAACAAGTCTAAAGGGGAGGTTACTATGTGAATTCCATTGAAGGGAATATCTTCTGAAATCCTGTTCTGTGTCGTTGACGTAGAATCACCCTACAATGCATTAATTGGTCAACCTTGGCTACATGGGATTCTATGTATAGCTTCAACTTTCCACCAATGCATCAAATTCCCTCACCCCAGCGGTATATGAATCATAAAAGGAAGATTGGGTTAAAGGA
>NW_020634095.1:517-998 GCF_003573695.1 Papaver somniferum
GTAGCTTCAACTTTCCACCAGTGCATCAAATTCCCTCACCCCAGCGGTGTAGGAATCATAAAGGGAGATTGGGTTGAAGGAAAGAAGTGTTACGAAACTGAGGTAGAATCCTGCGAAGGAAGAGCAAACAAGAAGGAAAGTTGGCGACACAAAATCAAAGAGACACAAAGAAGTGAGAGATTGATGGTGGATGCAATCGACCGAAAAGAAGAGGAAATGTTGTGAAACTAATGCTATCTCATAATAAGAAATGGTGAACATACCACTACCAAGGAAGCAGTAGCAGAAAATAACAAAGAAGCAGAGAATGGCAAAGGTAATAAAAATAAGAAGTATGAATGATTGATTTGTTGCGACACTCTCGCAACAAATAAAATTCTCAAAAATACATTTTACTGAATGATGAAAATGAGATTGAGAAGTGCAAATACGATATGATGATGTGCGAGAATCTCGCAGAGATAATGAATTCTACAAAAGA
>NW_020634096.1:0-419 GCF_003573695.1 Papaver somniferum
TGGTTCTCCTCAATCATCTACGGGTGATTTGAGATGGGAGATGCTTCTCATGCGTCTCATGTTAGGTCTCGTACTTATGCTGATCAGGTGAAGGGGAAGCAACAGCTTCCAACAACATCTATTGATCTCAGTTCTTTACCATTGCCAACGATAAAAGAAGGAAAACCAGCGATTGTTTTACCTGAATCTTTCTATTTGGAAGGTTGTGATATTTGGAAATTCAGTCTTATTGGACGTTTAGATTTCAAAGGAATTACTTTCCAAGAGGTGAAGGATGATTTGGAACATCAATGGCAGCTAGGTCAAGGTGCGGTTCAGCTAATTCCTATGAGTAGAGGTTTCTTCACCATCAAGTTACAATCCCAAACAGCAAAAGACAAGCTTTTGAATGCTGAAGCTTGGTTTTTTAGGCATCAAAA
>NW_020634096.1:430-1000 GCF_003573695.1 Papaver somniferum
TCTATGAGTAGAGGTTTCTTCACTATCAAGTTACAATCCCAAACGGCAAAAGACAAGCTTTTGAATGCTGAAGCTTGGTTTTTTAGGCATCAAAAGCTAACCCTAATTGAATGGTTTCCTGGTTTTGATGCTGAAAAACAAAGATCATCTCATGCTTCCGTGTGGGTTTCTTTTCCAGGGCTTCCATTAGAATTCTGGACAGAAAAAACGCTATTGTCCTTGGCTAAATCATTAGGAACTCCAATTGTGGTTGATAGACGTACTCTTGCTCATGAATATGGTCACTTTGCATCAGTTTTGGTGGATATTAATTTTGCTGAAGCAACTACTGATGCTATTCATATTACGGTTGGGGGTTTAGATTTTTGGCAATCTGTTGAGATTCAAAAAGTTCCAAAATATTGTTCCAAGTGCAAGTTGATTGGGCATACTGATCATGAATGTAGAAAGCAGCACAAGGAAAATACTGAGAGACAACTTGTGGTAAGCAAACAAGTTAGCGTTGATGATTCTCAACCTGGCGTGAGCAATATTCCTAAACCTGCTGGTGGGGAATGGCAAGTGGCTAGG
>NW_020634097.1:0-617 GCF_003573695.1 Papaver somniferum
GATTTCTGAGACTAAATTGTAAACTAGATAAACTCATCTTTAACAGAAAAAGTTTGAAAAATGTATTGTAATTACAATTAATATGGTTTAAGGCAATACGTCGAGTAAAAATTGCATTTCTATGTACGTTGATTCAAGAAAATATGAAGGAAGTCAAATTTCAAAATAGAAGAAGGATGAAAGACCATGCAGAACTAATCCAAATCCTAACAAATTTCATCTATCTTGAATCAAATAGAAATATAAAGCCAACACAAAAAGAAAGAGTTCATAAAAATGTTGAATTTTATATACGTTAACTCAAAAAAGTCTACACACTTCGTCATACATCTGAAATTTATTTCTGAGACTAAATTGTAAACTAGATAAACTCATCTTTAACAGAAAAAGTTCAAAAAATGTATTCTAATTACAACTAATATGTTCTAAGGCAATACGTCTAGTAATAATTGCATTTCTATATACGTTGATTCAAGAAAATATGAAGAAAGTCAAATTTCACAATAGAAGAAAGATGAAAGACCATGCAGAACTAATCCAAATCCTAACAAATTTCATCTATCTTGAATCAAATAGAAAGACAGCCAACATAAAAACAAAGAGTTCATAAAAATGTT
>NW_020634098.1:0-463 GCF_003573695.1 Papaver somniferum
TAGTCCCAGTACCTCTCTACCAATTTTTCAATATTTGTATATATATTTTTAAATATAAAAATCCATTACCTTCACAAGTTCGAGTTTGAACGATACCCCTTATCATCATTACTACAACCACAAAAAAATCTTTTATCAAAATGGGGAGGTTTGGAGGCGAGCAGAGAGGCGCAGGAGGAGTTGCAGAGAAGTTACCTGCTGCTGCTGCTGCTGCTGCTGCCATTAACACGCCTGAAGAACACGAAGAACGGACTCGCAGCAGCAGTCGTTTATCAACAGCAACATCGACTGTCGAGTGTGGGTCGTAGTTCTTCAACGACAACAGCAACTCAGCTCTGTCGTTGATTCTGAACGTCTTCTGTGGGTCGCAGATTTCTGTTTTACATCAATTTCTTGTATTTCTCTTCATTGTAAAACACTTTTGAGCATCAATGAAATATTTTGAGAGCATTTTTACTATGAT
>NW_020634098.1:474-1000 GCF_003573695.1 Papaver somniferum
CTCTTGTATTTCTCTTCATTGTAAAACACTTTTGAGCATGAATGAAATATTTTGAGAGCATTTTTACTATGATGAGTTAAACCCCAACACTGGGGCGACGGAGGAGGCCGAGCTTCATAAATGGGTAATTTTATTAATTCTTTTTAAGACTTTTGCATTAAAAATTAATTGAAATATGATTTGATTAAATTGGGTGTTATTTGATTAGATGGGTCATGCTTAGCTTAGGTGATTTGATGTTCCATGCTTAACATTTACAACCAATGTTTTGAGAATCGACTTTGGCAAAATAAGAGTCCATATATGTTTTGAGCTATTATTGTTGAGAATAAATCATTAAGCCTTATGTTATGAAGATTGGCCGAATCATTAGTCCCAGTACCTCTCTACCAATTTGTCAATATTTGTATATATATTTTTAAATCTAAAAATCCATTACCTTCACAAGTTCGAGTTTGAACGATACCCCTTATCATCATTACTACAACCACAAAAAAATATTTTATCAAAATGGGGAGGTTTGGAG
>NW_020634099.1:0-302 GCF_003573695.1 Papaver somniferum
AACCGACTGGACTTCAATAATAAAGCAAGAGTTTCTTTAATAAATCAACCGGGTTTCTTAAATGAACAGACTGGGCTTCAAAAATAAACCATGTGTTTCCTTAATAAACCAACTAGGTTTCTTTAAGAACGATTTTTTGGGGACCATGGTTTTTTTGGGGGACCATGGTTTTATTTTGGGTAAAGACATTAGAAGTAAATCTAGGTCACCCCTTATCTGGATATTTATATTAATACCTAAATTACTCTCCTGATTAATTTTGGGTGATGATTAGTTAGTGTTGATAATAGTTAGTGTAATGA
>NW_020634099.1:313-592 GCF_003573695.1 Papaver somniferum
TCCCTTATCTGGATATTTATATTAAAATCTAAATTACTCTCCTGATTAATTTTGGGTGATGATTAGTTAGTGTTGATAATAGTTAGTGTAATGATTAGTGAGATGATTAAGTTAAAGATAATTAGTGAGATTAAAAAATCAGATGGTTTTTTTTTAAAGAAGTAGAATTATTGAGAGAGTAAAGTTAGAGAAGATGAAGAAGGAAAACATGAAAAACGATGGATTTTACCAACCACAACCGGAGGAAGGGTATTTGGGTACCCAGGTGTGCTTCAAACT
>NW_020634099.1:603-874 GCF_003573695.1 Papaver somniferum
AGTATTTGGGTATCCAGGTGTGCTCCAAACTTAGATAATGTTGGTTGAATTGCTCCAAACTTTCAAAAAAAATTAAAACTTTTATGTAGATTTGGGTCAGTTCGGTTACCATATGTCAAGAATATATAACCGAACACACCTAAAAGTGTAGTTCGGTTACGTTTTCCAAACATGCAGGTTACCGAACTCGCTCATTAATGGAGGTTTTGGTCGTACAGTATAATGTTCGGTTACGTAGGATAAAATGGTAGGTAACCGAACTTTGAACTTA
>NW_020634100.1:0-1000 GCF_003573695.1 Papaver somniferum
TTGAATAAATATGTCTCCCACAGAAATACCCAAGAGTTTTTGTTCCGTCTTTTGATAAATCAAGGTGAATAGGAACCAATTGATTACCCGAAATTATATTCTTGAAGAACATCCTAGTATTATCAATCACCTCACAATAATCTTAATCGATATGGCGAAAGAATATATTGTGGAATCACAAACGATGAGACGAAGATGTTTGTGACTACTTTTATATCTTGCATATCGGAGATATCAATCTCAAGCCAATCTTTGCGATTGTACTCGTACGATAGAAACAACAAGATCAGATCACTCAACTACGAGAAAGTAGTATCGGTCTGGCTTCACAATACCAATAAAGTCATTAAGTCGTTAACCTGGTTTAGGAAAAGAAAACCAAAGGTTAAAAGAGAATCGACTCTAGCTTACAACTAGTATCACACGTAAGGTGTGGGGATTAGGTTTCCCAGTTGCTAGAGTTCTCCCTTATATAGTCTTCCAAATCAGGGTTTGCAATCAATGTTAGCTTGGTAACAAAGCATTCAATATTCACCGTTAGATGAAAACNNNNCAAATCAGGGTTTGCAATCAATGTTAGCTTGGTAACAAAGCATTCAATATTCACCGTTAGATAAAAACTTGATTAGATTGAAGCTAATATCTTTCAACCGTTAGATCGAAAACCTAGCTTGTTACACACAAATGAAATGCACGTTTCTAGGTTTGTGTAACCGTACCCAAACATGTACATTTGTTGGTTCAACAATAGTTAACCAAATGGTTAGCCATATGAGCACTTTCATATCAACCATATTCTTCTTCACCATAACTAGTTCAAATGACTCAAATGAACTAGTTAGAGAGTTGTTCAATTGCAAGGAAATCTTATGTACTACACAAGATACAATTGAAGCAAAAACGATTTGACTCACTCGAATCGGTTCATGAACTTTATAACCACGGTTTGCAAATAACATTCCTTAGTTTATATAAACATGAGTTCACAAACAATCGTTTT
>NW_020634101.1:0-323 GCF_003573695.1 Papaver somniferum
CTGAAGGCCTCCGCCAAAATGAACCTATCCTAATGGACTGAGATACTAGTCTGACTAATATCAACACACTGGCATATACAAGGGTACCAGTGGTCGATAATCCTAACTCTAGGTCAACACAACTGGCATATACAAGGGTTCCAGTGGTCGACTTTATTGAATTTATTCCAGTTGGTCTAATGGTCTGGTCTCTTTTTCTTTTTCTTCTTTTTTTTTTCTTCTTTTTTGTTTTTTGTATCTCAATCACTCTAATTCACCCTAGCATTGGTAACAACTTGAATCGTGAGCCCCACCTAATCACTTAGAGAAACATAGTTTAAAAA
>NW_020634101.1:523-845 GCF_003573695.1 Papaver somniferum
CCTCGATGGTCAATCAAGGGTAAACAGGGTCCTCCAGAGGGACCTCCTCAATATCATCTGTAGGAAATGGCTCTAAAAAGGGTTTCAATCTCTGACCGTTAACCTTTGAAGAACTACTACCATCCGGTGTCTCGATCTCAACAGCTCCATGAGGAAAGACGGTGCGAACAATAAAAAGATCCGTCCACCGAGAACGTAACTTCCCAGGGAAAAGATGCAAGCGGGTATCATACAGAAGAACTTTTTGACCTGGAGAAAATGACTTTCTTAAGATATTTCTATCATGCACAAGTTTCATTTTGTTCTTATACTCCTTAGCACT
>NW_020634101.1:856-1000 GCF_003573695.1 Papaver somniferum
AACAATAAAAGGACCCGTCCACCGAGAACGTAACTTCCCAGGGAAAAGATGCAAGCGGGTATCATACAGAAGAACTTTTTGACCTGGAGAAAATGACTTTCTTAAGATATTTCTATCATGCACAAGTTTCATTTTGTTTTTATA
>NW_020634102.1:0-529 GCF_003573695.1 Papaver somniferum
TCCATAAAGGCCTCTAAGAACCGTTCTACCATGTCAGAAAATATGCTCATCATGCAACACTGAAAAGTCGCAGGGGCATTACAAAGACCGAAAGGCATGCGTCTATACGCAAAGGTATCAAAGGGACATGTAAAAGTGGTTTTCTCCTGGTCTTCTGGGAAATAACGATCTGATTATATCCAGAGTAGCCATCTAAAAATCAGTAGTGACTATGTCCAGCTAATCTCTCTAGCATCTGGTCGATGAAGGGAAGGGGAAAGTGGTCCTTCCTAGTGGCCTTGTTCAATTTCTTATAGTCAATACAAACACGCCAACCCGTGGTCACTCGGGTCGGGATTAACTCATTGTTATCATTTTGGACTACAGTAATACCGGATTTCTTGAGAACAACCTGAACGGGGCTGACCCACTTACTGTCTGAAATGGGGTAGATAATGCCTGCATCTAACAACTTAAGGACCTCGTTTCGAACTAACTCTTTCATATTAGGGTTTAGTCGACGTTGCATCTCCCTAGAAGGTTTGGTATC
>NW_020634102.1:605-1000 GCF_003573695.1 Papaver somniferum
AAGGTTTTGTATCACTCTCTAAATATATCTGATGCATACAAACAGTGGGACTTATACCCTTAATGTCAGCTATGGTCCACCCTAAAGATTCCTTGTTGTTTTGAAGGACGGTTACTAGCCTACTTTCCTGGTCACTATCCAAGACGGAAGAAATAATCACAGGTAAAGTCTCAGACGGGCCTAAAAACCTATATTTCAGGGAATCTGGCAATGGTTTTAGGTCCAACTTAGGAGGCTCTTCTAACAAAGGAACTATGGTAGACTTAGAAACTGGTAGTGGTTCGACTTTAGGTTTCCATCCATTACTAGTATATAACAAATGGGTTGAATCTAACAAAGCATTCACCTCATTAATCACATTATCATCATCAAAATCAATCCCAAAGTGAGCTAGG
>NW_020634103.1:0-332 GCF_003573695.1 Papaver somniferum
TTTAGAAAAATGAGAGATAATGTATCTGCTTCAGGAAAGTATATCTTTCCCTCAAGACAAATATATAAATAACATCATATTACCATAACAAATATATTCTCATTGGAAAACCATATCCCATAATTTTGTACTATATTTATCACCGCATCACACTCACAACTCAATGGCCAATACCCCCACCTTCTTGTGTTTAAGATTCCCAACATCTCTCTTATGATCCTACAAAAATCAGAAAAAATATTTAAGTAAAAAGACCAATTCAAAAACATAATATATTATTTTTTTTGAAAAGAATTATTTAGGATCATCCCTAATCAAAAAGAACTTAGGTA
>NW_020634103.1:343-1000 GCF_003573695.1 Papaver somniferum
ATTTTTTTGAAAAGAATTATTCAGGATCATCCCTAATCAAAAAGAACTTAGGTAGGCATAGTTAAAGAAATATTTTCCAAGAAAATGAACCTAAAATCATGTTTTCACTCTGTATTTCTTTCTCAAAAGTGAAATAAAAAACATAATACATAAAACAACAATCAAATATTAATAATTTTAGATTATTACCTTCATCTCAAAAATCTTTGAAACCCTTGAATATGTTGGATATTTTCAAATATGTTTTTAGCTATGATAGTGGAGTTCAGGAGACGGCAACCTCCTCCAACTTCCCCCGGCTATAGTCGACCTAATTCAAGTTTCAGTCAAATTTGAACAGACAAGTCTCTTCCCATATTCCACCATTGAGGTCTCTAGGAGGTGTCTATTAGAGATGAAAATACATCATCAATGGACATGAAACCTCCTTTTAAGTAGTGAAGATGTTATCACATTCAACAACACCAAAATTCTTTGATTCTTTTTATTTTCTCTAAACATCATCAGAAATCTAATTTCTTTTGTTCTTGTATAGATCAAGGGGTACAAACCTCGAATTTAATTACGTTATTATATGGCTTCATTGTATCATGAAGGCGTTATTTCACATACGCGTTGTTATCATCAATTTGATCGTGAGGCTCGTAATAATTGTCT
>NW_020634104.1:0-302 GCF_003573695.1 Papaver somniferum
TTCAAATCCAAATAATTTTTATGATTATTCACCTATTCAAAAGGACGAGGATTTGATTAGGGATACCACCGTTTTAGACGATGTAGTTTTTCCTTTTAATTACGAAGCCGATAGTGGTTTAGAGGAACGGGTTTATTCCGAAAATGCTGTTTTAGAGTCTAGCGACTTAGAAACAATAATCTTAGATGAAGAAGATATACCCGTAGAGATGATTAAAGATGCACTACCTGATAATAAATTAGAAGAATCAATTGACCATTTTCAAGAATCTAATGATCCAGAAATTAGGGAGATTGTAACTA
>NW_020634104.1:502-860 GCF_003573695.1 Papaver somniferum
GAACCTGGACCGCAATTAGCGATAGTTATCAGGAAACTAGGTAAGGGCATGCTATTCTTGTCCATTTTCTTGGTTCACTGCAGTTTCCTTTTGTCAGCTCTTTTTGGTTTTAAAGACCCGCGGTTATTTCTTCTGTTACTTTATGGTTCGAGTTGACTAATCTTTTCCTAAGTCTGGCTGAAGACTTTAAACTTAGCACTTCTTGGGAGGTAACCCAACATTCATGCGACACGGTAATATCTTTCCTTATCTCTTTTGCTTCAAATGGTAACAGTTTCTCCTTGTTCATGCTTTTAATTTCATCTTTAGAACATTGAGGACAATGTTAGATTTAAGTTTGGGGGTATGGGAGAAACTT
>NW_020634104.1:871-1000 GCF_003573695.1 Papaver somniferum
GGTATGGGAGAAACTTTTTAGTTGCAGTATGAATAAATAAACTCCAGAGCCTAGAAATTTATGCTTATTAAGGATGGCACTAACCAATCTAAGTGGATGGAAGCATTTTGATTGTAGGAGTTGAGGAAC
>NW_020634105.1:0-572 GCF_003573695.1 Papaver somniferum
TCGCAGACTGGTTTTACGGTTTTCTTGATCAACAAATTACGCATACTTTGGTTCAAGGAATAAGGACTTATACATATATGTGTTACCACACAATGCTTATATCCAACATTGGTTATATATTCTAAACTCCCATTTCAATCATTGAAATATTCTTATAGAACGTTATATAGTTGTTATTCACAAACTATTTTTCACCAAAGCCATTTTCAAGTGATTGAAACATAATATGACTTTCGCCACTAGGTAAAGATAAACTTGGTCAAAGTGAAAGCTTACCAATACATATTTCGAGAAATAGATAGACGAGATAACTCGGCTCGAAATAGCAAATGTGTATAAACAAAGTCTATATAGGAAAACGACTTTTGTCTCAAGATAGGAGATAGCGTAGATAGACTTTTGAGTGATAGATAAGTTCAAGTCTCCACATACCTTTTAGTCGATGAAGTTCCACCAGTTCCTTGAGTAGTTCTTCGTTTTGTATGATGATCTCCATGGAGTTCTTGAGCTCAACTACACTTTCTATCCTAGTCCGAGACTTAGCTATAGTAGACTAGAAATCAAGACTTATA
>NW_020634105.1:582-1000 GCF_003573695.1 Papaver somniferum
GATCTCCATGGAGTTCTTGAGCTCAACTACACTTTCTATCCTAGTCCGAGACTTAGCTATAGTAGACTAGAAATCAAGACTTATAGTTTTGATCACTAACATTGACAAACATGCTTGAGATCGCAACACATGCGAGTTCGACCAAGCAGTGCTCTAACACATATTTTATGAATATACTGTGCAGCTCCGTAAGATCTCTTATTTCGAGCATGACCAATTGAATTGATCACACTCTTGTGGTAATTTAGTTGTGTATTCCGATTAAATTAATCATGGGTTTTCTTGTGGTTAATTTAGTTGAGTATTTTTGGATTCAAATTCATATTTGTATGATATTTGTTAAATCCAAATAAATCCTTCTTTTCTTGTGAAAGTAAGGTCGCTCTTGTTGTTCTTTCGGGAATGACATCTTATGGGG
>NW_020634106.1:0-449 GCF_003573695.1 Papaver somniferum
ATTAATCTAAATCTACAAAGAATTGGGTTTCTCTTAGAATTGGGAAAATGTTCCGAATAAATCCAACGAATGGTTTCACTTAAGGGAAAATGTTTGTTGACCATAATTAATGAACCCAGTTACCATAGGGAGCATATCGTGAATATCTATGAATAATTTTAAGTTTCTTTCTCTTGTTTGAGAGAAGTTCTAAATAGAGAATAGAATATCGTATGCTCTTAGAGTGAAAAGAGTTGGAAAGAAGTTGTCAATAATAGATTCCCTAGAGAAATAGGTAAAAGAAACTTCCACCCAAGATTTAATAGTTGATCCATTCTCATCCTAGGTAAAGTCCATCTTGTTGTAATAGGAATGAACAGGAACAAATAAGCTTTAGCTAATGTAATAAAAATACCAATTGTCATTCCAAAAACTCCACCCACTTCAGAAATTTCGAAATGAGGAAGAAA
>NW_020634106.1:460-1000 GCF_003573695.1 Papaver somniferum
TTTTGGCCATCAATACGTGTTTTGCCGAGAAATCTAAGAACTATTCCCTCCGTCCCTAATATATATAAGCAGAGAATTGAATTTTGGGTGTCCCACTAGATAGATGAACCCCATTTTTAAGATGAGTTTTTCCATATATTATCCTTATGTATACTCTCGTGTTGGACCAACCGGTTCCCTGAGGTTTTGGTGGGTTGGGAGTCCGGGAGTCCGCTCGATTTCTGGGAGAGATTTACACGAGACATGAACAGAATTCACCACCACATCAAAATCAAACCCCGTTTAATTAGCGCGTATATAGGCCGTTGCGAGAAAAATGCTAAAATCGTGTGTCTAAAGTTACGTCGTCTCACAAACGCGACCACCTTTCAATTTCCAAAAACCGACCTAATCTATTTAGGAAACAAGAGTTTCATATAATAGAAACTACTGTAAATTAAAACAAAAATATCCTGATTTAGATTCGTTACCTGCTTTCTAATATATCTTCTATATTCGGTATATGTACACAGGTCTTGGCAGAGATCATCTTCTACATCT
>NW_020634107.1:0-379 GCF_003573695.1 Papaver somniferum
CTTTCTAGAAACGTTTTTTTTTATTTTTCTATTATATCTTACTAAATCTTGCTTCAAAGAGCATACGATGTACAAAATGAATAGTTATTTTTAATATTTCTGAATCTTGGTCTTTACTCCAAAAAATCCTACCTGGTCTTTCTTGATAGACGCATTTATGTGTCTAATTTATCTCAATTGTGTATATTGTTAGTGCCCATTGTTGTACTTATTTTGGTTTTTAATCTCTTTGTAGGTGTTTTTGGATAAATAAGGCTTTGCGGCAAAAATTGGCTAAAAATGTGGCCCTTGGATTGCCGTTGATAGTGTACCGGAAATGCCCCAGAAGTGTACCGGAAATACCCCGGAGGAACCCTGAAAAAGTGCGGAAAACATCCCA
>NW_020634107.1:394-524 GCF_003573695.1 Papaver somniferum
TGCCCCAGAAGTGTACCGGAAATACCCCGGAGGAACCCTGAAAAAGTGCGGAAAACATCCCAAAAGAATTGCTAAAGGCACCCCTAATTTGGATAAGGGGCACCCCATTTCAAGGCATATGCTAAAGGGA
>NW_020634107.1:724-1000 GCF_003573695.1 Papaver somniferum
AAATGCAATCGACGATGCCTGCGACAGTGAGTTAGGATTTTATTTTGTAGTTTTGATTTGCTCAGGACTAGCAAATAATAAGTTTGGGGGTATTTGATAGACGCATTTATGTGTCTAATTTATCTCAATTGTGTATATTGTTAGTGCCCATTGTTGTACTTATTTTGGTTTTTAATCTCTTTTTAGGTGTTTTTGGATAAATAAGGCTTTGCGGAAAAAATTGGCTAAAAATGTGGCCCTTGGATTGCCGTTGATAGTGTACCGGAAATGCCCCAG
>NW_020634108.1:0-673 GCF_003573695.1 Papaver somniferum
TAACTCAAAAAAGTCTACACATTTCGTTATAAGTCGGAAATTATTTTCTGAGACTAAATTGTAAACTAGATAAACTCATCTTTAAAAGAAAAATTTTGAAAAATGTATTGTAATTATAATTAATATGTTCTTAGGCAATACGTCTAGTAAAAATTGTATTTCTATGTACGTTGATTCAAGAAAATATGAAGGAAGTCTAATTTCACAATAGAAGAAGGATGAAAGACCATGCAGAACTAATCCAAATCCTAACAAATTTCATCTATCTTGAATCAGATAGAAAGACAAAGCCAACACAAAAAGAAAGAGTTCATAAAAATGTTGAATTTTATATACGTTAACTCAAAAAAGTCTACACATTTCGTTATAAGTCGGAAATTTATTTCTGAGACTTAATTGTAAACTAGATAAACTCATCTTTAACAGAAAAAGTTCGAAAAATATATTTTAGTTACAATTAATATGTTCTAAGGCAATACGTCTAGTAAAAATTGCATTTCTATGTACGTCGATTCAAGAAAATATGAAGGAAGTCAAATTTCACAATAGAAGAAGTATGAAAGACCATACAAAACTAATCCAAATCCTAACAAATTTCATCTATCTTGAATCAAATAGAAATACAAAGCCAACACAAAAAGAAAGAGTTCATAAAAATGTTGAATTTTATATA
>NW_020634109.1:0-594 GCF_003573695.1 Papaver somniferum
CACCATGGTATTATTGTTGAAGTTGTGATGCAATTGGACTTTGACATTGTGTAATAATACTATGACACTGTATAACAATGATCGAGACCGATGCTTTCTCATTGTTATAGCTATGGATCTTCAACAACGGTGTTGCTAAACTTACAACCTTTGGGATAATTGGAGTACTTGGAAGTGACGAAGATTTCGAGGAATGTTGAAGATTAGACATGTGGAATAGGAGCTACTAAAGTTTCTTTATCTTTTTTGTATTCCATATGTATTGATAACTTTGTCACTAAAATTGACAAAGGGGGGATTGTTAGAGCATTGCTCGGTCGACCTCGCATGCGTTTCTATCTCAAGCATGTTTGTCAATGTTAGTGATCAAAACTATAAGTCATGATTTCTAGTCTATTATAGCTAAGTCTCGAACTAGGATATAAAGTTTAGTTGAGCTCAAGGACTTCATGGAGATTCATCATACAAGTAGAAGAACTACTCAAGGAACCGGTGGAACTTCTCGACAAAAAGGTATGTGAAGACTTGAACTTATCTGTCACTCAAAAGTTTATCTACTCTATCTCCTACTCTTTGAGACAAGAAGTCGTATGC
>NW_020634109.1:605-1000 GCF_003573695.1 Papaver somniferum
CACTCAAAAGTTTATCTACTCTATCTCCTACTCCTTTGAGACAAGAAGTCGTATGCTATATATATAGACTTGGATTATACACATTTGGTATTTCGAGCCGAGTATACCTCTCCTATCAATATCTCGAAATATGTGTTGGTAAGATTTTCGCTTCGATCAACTTTATCTTTACCTATTATGTTTCAATCATCTTGAAAATTGCTTTGACGAGAAATGGTATAACAACTACATAACGTCCTCTAAGAATGTCTCAATGATTGGAATGAGAGTTAAGATTACATAACCAATGATGGACATGAGTATTGTTGTGGAAACACATATGTGCATAAGTCCTATCCCTTGAACCAAAGTTTGCGAACTTTGTTGATCAAGAGAAACCGGAAGAATGGCTTGTT
>NW_020634110.1:0-365 GCF_003573695.1 Papaver somniferum
ACAAGGGAACCAGTGGTCGATAACCTAACTCTAGGTCAACACAACTGGCATATACAAGGGTACCAGTGGTCGACTTTATTGAATTTGTTCCTTTTGGTCAAATGGTCTGGTCTCAAATTTTTTTTTATTTTTTTTTCATAATAATTTTTTTTTCAACTTTTTGGTAACTACCATTTTTTTTTTGTATCTCAATCACTCTAATTCACCCTAGCATTGGTAACAACTTGAATCGTGAGCCCCACCTAATCACTTAGAGAAACATAATTTAAAAACAAAATAAAATAAAAATAGAAGTGAAAAGGACTCAACGAGATATGGTGAAACTATCATGTTATTTCTAACACCTGAGCTCTGTGCTTTTATGA
>NW_020634110.1:376-568 GCF_003573695.1 Papaver somniferum
CCACTTAGATTGGTTAGTGCCATCCTCAATAGGCATAAATTTCTTAGCTCTGGAGTTTATTTATTCATACGGCAACTAAAAAGTTTCTCCCATACCCCCAAACTTAAATCTAACATTGTCCTCAATGTTCTAAAGATGAAATTAAAAGCATGAACAGGGAGAAACTGTTACCATTTGAAGCAAAAGAGATAA
>NW_020634110.1:768-974 GCF_003573695.1 Papaver somniferum
CTTGATGATCACATGTTTGAAACAGGGACGCATCTTCATAGCATTTTTTTACGTTTGTTTTAAATTCATTGCCTTCAAATACTTTCTCTCCAAGTTGTCCAGATAAAGTTATTTGTGTACCGACCCCCGATGGTGTCGCGATGATTTGTGCAGTAGACTAATCCATGACGTAAGCTTCCACTAACAAAAAAACCTAAAATACCAGA
>NW_020634111.1:0-711 GCF_003573695.1 Papaver somniferum
AATTGAGATATAACTGTTAGAGCATTGCTCGGTTGAACTCGCATGCGTTGCTATCTCAAGCATGTTTGTCAATGTTAGTGATCAAAACTATAAGTCTTGATTTCTAGTCTATTATAGCTAAGGTCTCGGAGTAGGATAGAAAAGTGTAGTTGAGCTCAAGAACTCCATGGAAATCATCATACAAGATGAAGGACTACTCAAGGAACCGGTGGATATTCATCGACTAAAAGGTATGTGGAGACTTGAACTTATCTATCACTCAAAAGTATATTTATCTCTTATCTTGAGACAAAAGTCGTTTTTCTATATAGACTTAGATTATACACATTTGATATTTCGAGCAGGGTTTATCTCGCCTATCTATTTCTCGAAATATGTATTGGTAAAGCTTTCGCTTTAGCCAAGTTCATCTTTTCCTAGTGACGAAAGTCATGACAAGTTTCAATCACTTTGGAAATTGCTTAATTTGGCGAAAAAATAGTTTGTGAATAACAACTATATAATAAAGTCCTCTAAGAATGTTCCAAATGATTGAAATGAGAGTTTAGATTATATAACCATTGGAGGATATAAGCATTGTTGTGGAAACACATATATGTATAAGTCCTTATTCCTTGAACCGAAGTTTGCGAACTTTGTTGATCAAGAGAACCGGAATAGTGGCTGATCTAAGTCCGCAAACCCAGTTCGCGAACTGGCGGAAGTTCTCAA
>NW_020634111.1:722-1000 GCF_003573695.1 Papaver somniferum
AGTGCGTGATCTAAGTCCGCAAACCCAGTTCGCGAACTGGCGGAAGTTCTCAACCCGAGAATTTCTGTTGGAGTTTGTGAACTCCATCCGGGACAAGTCCGCGAACCCAGTCCGCGAACTTGAGTAGGTTATATCTAAAAACGGTGTTTGTGAACTTATTCTTATATAAACTAAGGAATGAAATTGCAAACCATGGCTATATAGTTCATGAACCGATTCGAGTGAATCACATCGTTTTTGCTTCAATTGTGTCTTGTGTAGTACATAATATTTCCTTG
>NW_020634112.1:0-365 GCF_003573695.1 Papaver somniferum
ATCAAGGGATTATCCATCAGTCTAGTTGTGTGGGAACGCCCCAACAAAATGGGGTAGCCGAAAGAAAATTAGACACATTCTTGAAACAGCCAGGGCCATTATGCTTCATATGAATGTACCAAAAAAATACTGGTCTCATGGGGTTTTAATGGCTACCTATCTAATTAATCGACTACCTAGTCGTATTATTGAATTCAAGTCTCCACTAGAAGTCTTAAAGGGTCACAAGCATGTTACATCTCATCTGCGGGTCTTTGGTTGTGTTTGTTACGTGCATCTCCAAGCAATTCACCGTGATAAGCTAGACCCCCGAGCAACGCGTTGTGTATTTTTTGGTTATTCATCGACCAAGAAAGGATATATAT
>NW_020634112.1:452-1000 GCF_003573695.1 Papaver somniferum
GATATATATGCTATAATGTTACTTCTCGAAAGTTGGTTGTCTCTCGTGATGTTAGGTTTGTTGAAACAGAATCATTCTTCCGTCCAATACTTGATTCCGAGAATCACGCTCAGGGGGAGTATTTAGGTGATTTAACACCTGTTAGTGTTTTACCACTTTCAACTGGTTGTGCTCCGCAAACAAGTGAACCAACCGTATCTTCAAATAATGAGGATACATTTCCAGTTGGTAGTAACATGATCTCTCCCTTAGTATCTGAACCCGAAGAGGTGTATAATGGTGACACAATTCCTTATGAGATATCATCTACAGAACCATCGGCGCCAGTTCCTCCTGTTTTACGACGTTCAGGAAGAGACAGTCACCCACCAGAAAAGCTAAAATATTATCTCACATATCACACAGTTTCCTACCCTATAGAAGATTATATGACATATGATAATGTCACTCAACCTCATCTTTCATTCTTGAGTTCATTATCAAATGAACGTGAGCCCACAAATTTCAGAGAGGCTAACTCAAAACCAATTTGGAGGAAATACATGAAA
>NW_020634113.1:0-358 GCF_003573695.1 Papaver somniferum
CACTAATATCAACCAATGGTGGAATCCTAGTCCCATTCTCTCCATAATTTTCACAACATCTTTTTAATTTAGGTCGCTATTTTTATTTATTAAAAAATCTAAAAATCCGCTTTCACAAGTCTCAACGAACCTTTTTACTACAACAACTTGAAAACATAGAAAATTATTGGGCGCCCCTTATCCACAAGTGAGAGTCTGAATAACACGTTCCTTCCGGTGCTTTAGACGAATTTTTGAGCCGATTTTTCCAAGAATGTTTATTTCCAAAAATACCTAAAAACACATAAAATACCATAATAAGTACAAAAAATCGAGTACCAACAATACATGAAATTAAGGACAACGTAGACACAAAAAT
>NW_020634113.1:397-589 GCF_003573695.1 Papaver somniferum
AAAAATCGAGTACCAACAATACATGAAATTAAGGACAACGTAGACAAAAAAATGTGTCTATCAAATACCTCCAAACTTATTATTTGCTAGTCCTCGAGCAAATCTAGAAAATAAAAATGACTACACTTAGCACGTGCAGCAAGCCGTTAAACCGCTAGGTGGCCCTAGTGGAGGAGTGTTGTCTCCGGAGGG
>NW_020634113.1:789-1000 GCF_003573695.1 Papaver somniferum
TGGTCGATAAACCTAACTCTAGGTCAACACAACTGGCATATACAAGGGCACCAGTGGTCGACTTTATTGAATTTATTCCGGTTGGTCTAATGGTCTGGTCTCTCTTTTTTTTTTTTTTTTTGTTGGTATCTCAATCACTCTATTCCACCCTAGCAAAGGTAACAACTTGAATCGTGTGCGCCACCAAATCACTTAAAAAATAAAAACAGAA
>NW_020634114.1:0-358 GCF_003573695.1 Papaver somniferum
ACAGGTAAATGACATGCCTTTCCATACACAAGCCGATAAGGCGACATTCCAATGGGGGTCTTAAACGCAGTACGGTAAGCCCATAAGGCATCAGTAAGCCTAGACGACCAGTCTTTCCGATTAGGATTAACTGTTTTCTCTAATATACGCTTTATCTCCCTATTGGAAACCTCTACCTGACCACTAGTCTGTGAATGATATGGGGTAGCTACCTTATACGTAATACCATATTTCTTCATCAAAAGCCTAAAGGGTCCATTGCAAAAGTGCTCCCCTCCATCACTAATTATAGCTCGCGGTGTACCAAAACGTGTAAGTATATTATTTTTCAAGAACTCAATCACAACCCTATGGTCAT
>NW_020634114.1:494-783 GCF_003573695.1 Papaver somniferum
CCATTACAAAAGTGCGACCCTCCATCACTAATTATAGCTCGCGGTGTACCAAAACGTGTAAGTATATTATTTTTCAAGAAATCAATCACAACCCTATGGTCATTGGTTTTACACGCAACCGCCTCAATCCACTTAGAGACATAGTCTACAACGACAAGGATGTAAAGGTTACCAAAAGAATTAGGAAACAGACCCATAGAGTCAATATCCCACACATCAAAGACCTCAACAACTAAAATAAGGTTCAAGGGCATCATGTTCCTACGGGAAATGGTTCCTAATTTCTGGC
>NW_020634115.1:0-219 GCF_003573695.1 Papaver somniferum
GGGAAGTTGTGACTAGTCTTTCTAGAGACATAGAAAACTCTAAGTTTGGGGGTGATTATCATTCTCCGTGTGCTTTAACTCTTAAGTACCCTACTGTAGGACTTGACATTTGTGCCTCAACCATCTTACAAGATTATCTTCATACACGTTTTCCCGAACCTAATGATGTCCAGAAAGAAGCTCAGTTATTAGAAACCCATCCTATGGTTAATGTGGTTA
>NW_020634115.1:419-786 GCF_003573695.1 Papaver somniferum
TATTTAGACCCTTTCATAGAACCTGAACCTGAACCGCAATTAGCGATAGTTTTCAGGAAACTAGGTAAGGGCATGCTTTTCTTGTCCATTTTCTTGGTTCACTGCAGTTTCCTATGGTCAGCTCTTTTTGGTTTTGAAGACCCACAGTTATTTCGACTGTTACTTTATGGTTCGAGTTGACCAATCCTTTTCTAAGTATGGCTGAAGACTTTAAACTTAGAACTTCTTGGGAGGTATCCCATGCTCTTGCAACACGGTAATATCTTTCCTTAACTCTTTCGCTTCAAATGGTAACAGTTTCTCCTTGTTCATGCTTTTAGTTTCATCTTAGAACATTGAGGACAATGTTAGATTTAAGTTTGGGGGT
>NW_020634116.1:0-445 GCF_003573695.1 Papaver somniferum
CTCAAAAGTCCAAAAAAATAAAGAAAAATTACAAAAATAATAAACCCTAATACAGTTTTTTTTTTTAAAAAAAAATAAAATAAACAAACCCTAAACTAAAATTGTCTAAAAAAAATAAAAATAAAAATTTCTTCTTTTATGTTCTTTTTGCTTTAAGTTTTAGCTCCAAGTCTTTATAAAATCACCAAACTCCTTGGCTCAATTTTCTTTATAATCCAGAACCTGTAGACACAAGATAAATACCAAAAAACATAAAAAAGACAAAAAAAAAAAAAAATAAAAAAAATAAATCTAAAACCCTAAAAACAAGTCCGCGTCGGCGGAGCCAAAAATTGATGTGATTTGTAGATAGTGGTAAAAGTGGTTCGATTCTCAGACTTGTGAAGGATATTAATTAGACTTAAATCCTAATATTAAAATAGAAAACTCACTAAAAACTATAGCA
>NW_020634116.1:645-1000 GCF_003573695.1 Papaver somniferum
GTTGCTTTGTCGCTGATTTAAGACTGCCCTGAACAGCTTAATGTTCTTCAGCTGTTAAACAGTGACACTTTTCTGCGACTGTCTACCGAGGGTCAATGTTCTTCAGCTGTTCTTCTTCTTCTTCAACAGCAGCAGCAGCAGAAACAGAGTTTAATAAAGCTCTGATTTCTTCTTCTCTGGTTCTCCTTAGGTTCCCAAACTCTCGACACCTCTTCTATATGACCCAAGACATCTATTTATATCAAACATACCGATGATTAAATCTCTCCCAAATCTTCCAAAATCTCTTTCCTTCTCTTCACGGCCAAGTTGCGACAATTTCTTGTTTTAGGATTTCTACGCTTTTCTGAGCTTT
>NW_020634117.1:0-656 GCF_003573695.1 Papaver somniferum
ATTTCGTGTTGGTAGGGTCTTCTCTTTTCGCAAGACTACCTTTTAAACCTTGACCTCTGAGGCGAACACAAACTATTTGTCAAACAAGGAAAGGGAATAACAGCTATAAGAGCAACATTTCAAAGAATCATTAGGCCAATATTGATATAGGTATCTATTTTAATAACGAATAGAGGTTTTTGACTCAACTTATAGCTTTTAAAGGCTAACGTATGAAACTTCAGTCTATTAACTATTATTATATCGAACATTGAAAGCTAAGAACTTAAGAATCTCCTAAACCCATCATTCTTAACGAATAGAGATATTAGACAGACACAGGGTAGTAAATAGTACATACAAACTAAGTATTTCAATAATTCAAATCACTTGGCTGACAATCAATGCTAAAGGGAGGGTTAGGGCTATAAAACATGTGATTCAGATAATTCTCCTTAGAGTAATTAAGTATGAACAACCTGATAATAACTAACAAAGCTTACATCTTTTCATTTTAATATTGGCCAAACACATCCATAATCAATTCTGAGCCTCAAAATCAACATAGATAATGGTAGCCGAAAATCCCCTGCGAAAGGGTTGGTTACTTCTATTCTATATCTTATTTCTAATGATTTCTTTGCAACAAAAAAAAGGTAATAAATTTACTGTTGAGC
>NW_020634117.1:667-1000 GCF_003573695.1 Papaver somniferum
TCTATATCTTATTTCTAATGATTTCTTTGCAACAAAAAAAAGGTAATAAATTTACTGTTGCGCCAAATCAACAACCAAAAAAAGAGTTTTCTGGAAGAATAAACCAAAGAAAAATAAATTCTCACCAGCTTTGGAATCACACCTGCTTCAACCATGACTTGGTGATTTGAGGGGCTCAAAGCCAAATTTGCTAATGCACATCCTGCTGCCTGCTGTACCTTTAGATCCTCGTCATCTGCCGAGTTGATAAGCATAGGCAAGAGATCAGTGTTTGAAATGTTTATTCTGTGCTTCTCGTCCATAGATAAGTTCCAGAGGGCACATATCATTTGC
>NW_020634118.1:0-429 GCF_003573695.1 Papaver somniferum
TATCTACTAAATTAACAGTAACCAGAAATCAACTCTAACCGGAAATCTTGTCCATGCTTAATAAGAATGTATCTACTAAATTGCAGAGGAAACTTACAGAGGCTAATGTGCTTAGAAACACAGCTTTCTTGTACTTCGGATTACCATATGGTTTCAACTCTTCTTTGAGGATGTTCTTTTGCAATTTCAAGATGTAAAACTCAATGATGTCTCCTCCGACGTCTCCCTTTCTCATCAACAAATCCAGCATCCTCCCAGATATTATCAGTTGGTGCTCCTTGTTCTCCCACGCCGTGTAGCTGTAAAACTCAAGCTAGTGAATGCTGGATCTAAGAATGAAAAAAAAAGTTTTTTATAACACATTTTTTGATGAAACCATTTTTGGTTTCAGCACTTACCTTTCAGTTTTGCTTCTGAAAAACCTGCTCA
>NW_020634118.1:440-1000 GCF_003573695.1 Papaver somniferum
AAAAAAAAAAGTTTTTTAGAACACATTTTTTGATGAAACCATTTTTGGTTTCAGCACTTACCTTTCAGTTTTGCTTCTGAAAAACCTGCTCACAAGGGGTCTCTGACTTTCATCGAGTACCTTCATAATTTTCAATTTTTCAACTGCTTTCAACTTCACATCCTTCACCTCATACACCTCCTCATTCTTCGCCTTCTGCTTATTCTTTTCATTAGGATTTTTTCTCCAATTGCATTTTTGTTGTTCTTTTTTTTTCTCAGTTGTATAATCCCGATATTTGACTGGTTCTTGCATTTTTCTTCTGTCATCCCTTAGTCTTGTAATCATATTACTCAACTTTTTCTTGGGACTGATGTTTTGAGATCCTTTCTCAACATCTTGTTTTTCACTGTCACTCTACGTCAGTCCTAAACTGAATCCAGGTTCACCGTCTTCTATATCAGCTACATCCTCTACCATTCTTACAGTTGAGTAGTAGTATACACTTTGCACCTTTGTCTTTGACGAACAACCTTGGTTTGCATAAACGGATTCCATTTCCGAATAACATCCTCACTGTC
>NW_020634119.1:0-947 GCF_003573695.1 Papaver somniferum
AAATTTCATCTATCTTTAATCAAATAGAAAGACAAAGCCAACACAAAAAGAAAGAGATCATGAAAATGTTGAATTTTATATACGTTAACTCAAAAAAGTCTACACACTTCGTTATATGTCTGAAATTTATTTCTGAATCTAAATTTTAAACTAGATAAACTCATCTTTAACAGAAAAATTTTGAAAAATGTATTGTAATTACAAATAATATGTTCTAAGGAATTACGTCTAGTAATTGCATTTCTATGTACGTTGATTCAAGAAAATATGAAGGAAGTCAAATTTCACAATAGAAGAAGGATGAAAGACCAGCCAGAACTAATCCAAATTCTAACAAATTTCATCTATTTGAATCAAATAGAAAGACAAAGCCAACACAAAAAGAAAGAGTTCATAAAAATGTTGAATTTTAAATACCTTAACTCAAAAAAGTCTACACACTTCGTTATAAGTCTGAAATTGATTTCTGAAACTAAATTGTAAACTAGATAAACTCATCTTTAACAGAAAAAGTTTGAAAAAAGTATTGTAGTCACAAATAATATGTTCTAATGCATAACGTCTAGTAAAAATTGCATTTCTATACACGTTGATTCAAGAATATATGAAGGAAGTCAAATTTCACAATATAAGAAAGACGAAAGACCAAGCAGAACTAATCCTAATCTTAACTAATTTCATCTAACTTGAATCAAATAGAAAGACAAAGCCAACACAAAAATAAAGAGATCATAAAAATGTTGAATTTTATATACGTTAACCTAAAAAAGTCTACACACTTCGTTATAAGTCGGAAATTGATTTCTGAGACTAAATTGTAAACTAGATAAACTCATTTTTAACAGAAAAAGTTTGAAAAATATATTGTAATTACAATTAATATGTCCTAAGGCAATACATCTAGCAAAAATTGCATTTCTATGTACGTTGATTCAAGAAAATATGAA
>NW_020634120.1:0-598 GCF_003573695.1 Papaver somniferum
CCTAGTAAACATCAAAACCATCTATGTTTTTCTATATCCATCTTCTTGATCTATCCATGTGATTAGTTTTGACTCCGGATATTGATGTCCATAGTGCGACTATCTGAGTAGAGCTCTGTCACTTCATATGAATTTTAGTATGCTTGAGTGCAAACTCGTGTACAACAATTGGAATTTCACATCAGGGTACTTCCTCCTGTAATCAATAAGTATGCCAACCAAGGAGATTCTTTAGTGCCTTGCAAGGTTCTGTGTAGATAGCTAGGGTCTGGAGTAAAAAGGTTTTGTGGGTATATCTCTGGTAAGCCCTCCGGAGACAACACTCCGCCACTAGGGACACCTAGGGGTTTAAAGGATTATTGCATATGCTAAATGCAATCGACGATGCCTGCGACAGTGAGTTAGGATTTTATTTTAATTTTATTTTTGCTCGAGGACTAGCAAATAATAGGTTTGGGGGTATTTGATAGACACATTTTTGTGTCTGATATAATCTCAATTGTATATATTGTTAGTGATCGATTTTGTATTTATTTTGGCTTTTTATGTCTTTGTAGGTGTTTTTGGAAAAATAAGATTTTGCGGCGAAATTGGCTCG
>NW_020634120.1:609-1000 GCF_003573695.1 Papaver somniferum
CTGTTTATGTCTTTATAGGTGTTTTTGGAAAAATAAGATTTTGCGGCGAAATTGGCTCGAAAAGTGTTTTTTGCGTTCATGAGAGGATATTTGCTATTCGGACCCTCACTTTGGATAAGGGGTAACCTAATTACTAAGGGGCATCCCATTTCCAGGCATCTGCTAATCGCACCCCTACTCTGAATAAGGGGCAACCATCTTCAACATTCAAAAATCCGGTTTTGGCGGGAAAAAAAGTGTAGTTAAAGAGCAGTTTTGGAAATCGTTATTTGGAGGAGTTTGAGGTCGATTAAACCTCTGATTTTCATAGGATAGACTCCTTATGGGTCTAGGAATCTGATATGGGTGTTTAAATCGATTAGATTGGGCTCAAACGACGGATTTTTCTTAC
>NW_020634121.1:0-353 GCF_003573695.1 Papaver somniferum
TTTGAGAGCCCCGTTTTTGGAAAATTCAGTTTTGAGAATCTGTCTTTTCGTGAGGAAAGTACCCCTAGTACTCCTAGTCCTTTGGTAGTGCCAGAAATGACAACTTTGAAAGCTTTGCTAAACCCAACTAGGACTTCTCGTGCGTCTTGTATCAAGTTAGCTGAAACCGAGGCAAATTATGAACTGAAACCTGGGACTTTACAGATGCTCCCAATGTTTTTAGGGAAGGAGAATGAGAACCCCTATTTTCATGTTAGGGAATTTGAGGAAGTTTGTAGTACTCTGAAAATTAAAAACCTAAGTGATGATGCGTTGAAACTTAGGTTATTCCCCTTTTCCTTAAAAGATAAAGC
>NW_020634121.1:364-1000 GCF_003573695.1 Papaver somniferum
AAACCTAAGTGATGATGCTTTGAAACTTAGGTTATTCCCCTTTTCCTTAAAAGATAAAGCCAAATCTTGGCTGTATAGTTTGGACTTTGAGTCAATTGAAACCTATGACCAACTTACTTCTGCCTTTATACATAAGTTTTTCCCAAGGCATAAAACATCGTCTATTAGGACACAAATATGTACTTTTGCCCAACAAGAGGGAGAATCTTTATATAGGTACTTAGAAAGGTTCAATGACTTGATATCTCAATGTCCTCATCATGGTTTGGAGAAGGTTAGGTTAGTTCAGATCCTCTACGAGGGTTTAGATTATTCAACAACAACCATGGTTGAGTCCTTATGCACAGGTGGGTTTGAGAATAAAACTGTTGATGAAGCGATGACATTTTTGAATGAAATCGCCGATAAGACCCAACAATGGGAAAATAGTAGGGAACCCCAGAAAACAATTCTTCTAAGTAGAGGAAATGTTAATAGGGTAGAAGGATCTTATGAGTCAGATACCAAAATAGCAGCTGTAGCCAAAAGGTTAGAAGCCTTAGAATTAGGTCATTCTAGTGGTAGTAGTGGAAGAAATGAGCCTTTTTGGGAAGGCCATGCTGTTCAAGAGCAAGCCAATGCTCTTTATAACAACAC
>NW_020634122.1:0-484 GCF_003573695.1 Papaver somniferum
CGAGCCTATTGGGCTATTAAAAACCTAAACTTTTCACTTGACAAGGCAGGAGCTCAAAGAAAGCTCCAGCTCAATGAGTTGGACGAGATTCGTAGAGATGCGTACGATAGTGTAAGGAGTATAAGAACAAAATGAAACTTGTGCATTGTAGGAATATTTTACGAAAGTCATTTTCTCCAGGTCAAAAAGTTCTTCTGTATGAAACTCGTTTGCATTTATTCCCCGGGAAGTTGCACTCTCGGTGGACCGGTCCTTTTGTGGTCCGTACTGTTTTTCCTCATGGCGTTGTTGATATTGAGACACCAGATGGTAGTAGTTCTTCGAAGGTTAACAGTCAGCAATTGAAGCCCTTTTTAGAGCCTTTTCCTACAGGTGATGTTGAGGAGGTCCCTCTGGAGGACCCTGTTTACCTTGATTGACCATCGAGGAGATTTTGTATGTTGTATAATATTTTTGTAGGTTTTTGGTTACACTTCACCCAGGT
>NW_020634122.1:495-1000 GCF_003573695.1 Papaver somniferum
GATTTTGTATGTTGTATAATATTTTTGTAGGTTTTTGGTTACACTTCACCAAGGTACTATCTTTCTGACTTCTCTCTTTAGTATTTCCTCATGTTACTTATATTTTTGGTACTGTTCTTTAATTAGAAACATTGAGGACAATGTTAGATTTAAGTTTGGGGGTGGGGTAGAACTTTTTGTTACCTTTTCATTGCAATAAATAAACTCCAGATCCTAGAAATTTATCCCTATTAAGGATGGCACTAACCAATCTAAGTGTATGAAAGCATTTTGGTTGTAGGAGTTGAGGAACCAATCTGACTAGATGGCAACATCTAAAGAGTCTATTCATAAAAGCACAGACCACTGGAACCCTTGTATATGCCAGTTGTGTTGACCTAGAGTTAGGATTATCGACCACTGGTACCCTTGTATATGCCAGTGTGTTGATATTAGTGATACTAGTATCTCAGTCCATTAGGATAGGTTCATTTTGGCGGAGGCCTTCAGACAGATATGAGAAACA
>NW_020634123.1:0-497 GCF_003573695.1 Papaver somniferum
ACCGAGGAAAAGAAGAAGAAATCACCCAATTTGTGCGAAATGGGCAATATTGTCATTTCATAGGCGACTCAATTAATGAAGAATTTTCTAGACTCATCTAGACTCATGGGTTTGAAGAATTGGGCTTGGATTTGGAAAGAGAAAATGGAAGATTTGAGAAAGACTTAAAATTGTAATTAGGCTCAAATTGGGAAAGTGGTGTTATTATGGAATGAGGATTCTATTCCTAAGAGGATTGATAGGAAATTAAAGCCTATAATAGAGAAGTTCTCTACATAACTTTTCACACTTACACACCTTTTACACACACAACACTTCTCTTCTTTATTCTTTGTTGGAACTTCTTAGCATGAGTAGCTAATTTTATTGATTGAGGATGAATTCCTAGTTCTTGATATGTTTTGAGTTTTGTTTTAAATCTACTTTGAAGTTTTCACATGATTATCGTTTGTTTTTACTAATAGGAATGTTTATACATTCATGGTTGATTGATAGGT